>NW_009798313.1:22359-105650 GCF_000520075.1 Aphanomyces astaci | reverse complement strand
GCCGCGCGAAAGCCGTTCTTGGTACCAGGCTGCGGCAAGGCCACGGAAATTTGCCACCATCATGGCAATGCATCGCTGTTGAGTCCCATCGTTTTCTTGGTAATCCACGTTCTTTGCCTTGAAAAAGGTCGTAACTTGGTGGATGTATAGGCTAATACTTTCGTCCATTCGTCCATAATACTTCGGCATCTTAAGTCCTTCCACTCTAACTTCTGTTTGTCGTGTCGCTCGTTCGATGTTTTGACTGGCCATTCGCTCGCTCGCTTCCACTTGAGCGGCTTGGGTACGGGTAAGCATTTCTAACAGCTGTTCATGTGGGTTAAAAATCAGAAACTTCATCTAAATTAACCGAAATAATTATTTCATCTACTTGAGATCTCATTTATCGCTTAAAGGGCAAACAAGTTTGCATTTCTCCGACAGCAAGTTCAAACAGGGAGAGTTGCTTCTAGTAGATGGCAACCAAGCATAAGAAGCGAGGCGCCCGCGCCGCCTTCAAAGAAGAGACGACGAGCCCCATCACCAAGTTCTTCAATCCCGTAGCATCACCCAAGTCCATTAGTCGAGTCAAGTCGTCCCCACGTGCCATCGAGTTTCCCAATGCCATCATCTCGGCGGCACCTATCGTCTTGGACGTGACCCAGTCACTGTCGCCACCGTCCCCTCGTGCAGGCGGCGCTCGATCAACCCATGCTACGGTGACACCGCCGTCTACATCCCGGCATGCCTTATCGTCCAGTCTGAAGGACGCCGTGGGTTCGAACGACGACGTGTTCGACGTGTGCACGCCGCTGCAGCACCAGCGATTCAAGAGGCGCATGGTCGATCAAAAACCCATCACACCATCGTCCACGTCGAAGTCTTGCATGAACAACTCCCTGGTGCGGTCACCTCGTATTCCCGTGCTCCAAACATGCTCATTCATCCCAATCCTTCTCTCATCGGGATCTGTAGGTGTTTGACATTGTCACGTCCCTGAGCACCAACGACCCGGACGTGGCCAACTCGGCGCTGCGCAGCGTTGTGGCTCTTGGCAAAGAGTACCCGACGCCGCTCTTGTTTGAAGAACTGCTCGATCAAATGCAGAACGAGTCCACGTACGCGCGCGCCATGGCCATCTTCTCGTCCATGATCTTCGTCTACGAGCAAGCGTCGCAATGCCACACGACGCTGGCGTTTCCCGCGCAGTGGACCCGCATGAACGACGTGCTCTGTGTACGTGTTCATTGTTGCTTTTCGGTTGCCACGAAGGAAATCGCACCATCACGGGATGTGATGCTTGTCCAAAATTGTTTATATTTTCTCGTTTTGTAGTATATATATATATATATCAGTACTGATATATCCGCAGGACGTGGTGTTGAAACCGGTGGACGACAAATGGTTGCGGTACGTTCTTACTGTGATACGCGAATATATATATATATACGACTACCGGGATATCATCGCCAACCACCCACTGGGTTGATAATGTCGACTTTTTCGCCATATATATATATATTATATTCGTCCTTGTATCTATCTATACAAGCAGGCAACTGTACGAGTATATGTATGGGTAGGTCGTTGTTGGTGGTGCAGTTTATGGTGCATTACTTTGCACGAGATATGGCCCTCTGCGAACAACGCTTAGCGGCGACCAACAAGGACTGGATCGGACACACCCGATTGAGTGTGTTGCTGACCGCCACCTTGTCGCAGAACAAGCAGCCGAGAGGACGGGTGCAGAACCCCGTGATTCTGGCGGCGGTGGGGCGGGTGGTTGCCCTCTGGGTCCGCGTGTACGACTCGGGCGACGTGGCGAAAGCGTTCCAAGTGGACGGCCGCGAAGGCTGCTTGGCGGCTACGCGCCTGCTCGAGATGCTGCTGCGCCTGACTGACCAGAAGGATAATGCTATGCAAAAGCTGCAAATGGGGCTGCAGGCCATGCAACGCTCGACGCGGCTCGTGTTTCTGCAGGTATGATTGTGTATATTTCACCTCAAATATTATTGGTCTTGAGAGTCATTTCGCCAAATATTGTGCTTTCGATCCTATTTAATAGTTGTACACACTATACGATACAATGATTAGTATATATGTGGTTTTGCCCAGTGCGGATGGGTCAAAGGTTTGGATTGGTAGAAATTCGACATGACGTGATATTTTGATTGGCTCAGGCGCTTCTTTTTCTCCAAAGACAATCGATTCTGCTGACGGCTCCAATCGATTTGACAATAGTACGACAAACATGATATTGATGCATTTGCTCGGATATGATTCGATCGTGTGATAGTTGGTGGTCTAGGTGGACTGGAATCTATATTAATATATATATATATATACGTATCAGTAACAAACGTTATACAATATTGTCAAGTCGATTCCACGAGTAGTTAAGAGGTAGTAAGTGTGAGCAAAACCAAATCGACAAACAATCGACTGACCAATCCAAATCCAGAATACGAATCAAGGAATCAATCAAATTCCTGAATTAGTGTGTGACTTCAAATAGTGTGAAAAATGTTACATGGAGTTGGCGTATGAGCACACAATATACAGTCTTTGGCTGAAGTCACAATATGGTATTTCACATGGAGGTGGATAATGGTAGACCTTGCAATCTCCAACGTACAAGATGATGTTGGCAACCACCGTGTTGGGTCGGACGACTGTATCCAGATGCAAGGTACGCATATCTATATATATATATAGTTATAGTCTACATGCGCTTATGGCACACTTACTAGGACATGGAGTGGTTTGCGTGCATTGCCGAAGAAGCTAGTGTGACGAAGGCGTTGCCGCCACATCGAGGTACGTGGCTGAGGTCAGTCTAAATCGACCAACTAGTCCGTCCAGGGTCGAACGAAGCACCGGACGACGTCCGACGATTTGCCGCCATGCACTTGAACACGTATCTGTTAAAATCAGCCACCCGACCAGTTCACCGGCTGCTCCAACACATTGTAAAGCAAACCAGCTAATGGAGTAGTGCTATGTATTATTCGGTCTCCACTCAAAGGACATGTCGTGTGACCCGTCCCCAATCGAGTGCAACCATGTCGTCGTAGCACTGGACGTCGATATATCCGCCGTACAGAGGCACCGTGCCACCATGTATACATTGTCCTTTGACCCCAAATTTGGACTTTTGGGCTAATCGTTGTACTGAATTTGGTATGTAAAAAAGTGTCCTGTGGTGATTGGTATCACACTAATTGAAGTCACACACTAATTCACACGACACAAGTCTTCGGGCAGATGGGCAATTGCTTACGGTCAATTTATCGGGCAACGACCAATTGTATCGGACGCACGACATCCGTGTGCCAAATTAAACGGGCACATGGCCAATTATATCGGGCACACCGCCAAATATATCGTCCAACTTAAACTGCAAGAAATTGTAACGTTACTTCTTGAAGGACCGATGCCAATCCCGTTTGCGTTGTGACGGACAGCAATTCGTCAACAACTTTGTATTTTAGAATCGATAATTCCATGATGTATTTGGACTTCGATTTTTTGGTCCGTGCCTTCCCCGCAACGTATTGGGTTTCCGGTCACTGACGTTAGCATCACAAGGTCACTGAAATGGGGTGGGGGTCGTGTATTGGGTTAAGAGCCGCGATGTCGTTGAGCCGATTGCTATGAACAGACGACAAGAGATACTAGCAGGTGGGACAACACTTTGGACCACATGCTGAAGTGCTAACTTAGCTACTGTATAGCACTATAATACGCAAAACTTCATTTTTCTGGTACAGTATCGTTATTAATCGCTGCATCTTTTTTAAGAGCATACAGTACTAGTATGTCGTATATTCAAAGGTTAAAACACGAATAGTGACAACGGCAACTCGGGGGCTTGACCTCCACCGCTTAGTCACGGTCATCCGAAGAGTCGCGTTGCTCGTTACACGCGCTATGCGTAGGGGTAGCCGCGGTGGTAGTAGGCTTGGGGGTGATCTTGGGAGAGTCAAAAGCGGAGTAGTCTCGAGCAGGAAGGATATCGTCGACCTCGGGCAAGGCCGCGATGCTGTAGAGTTCTTCCTCAGTCAAGCCATAGCAGTCAACCTCACCATTAAGCAGACCAGGCTTGCATTTGGCGAGGGAGTACAGGCTACTACCCCGGGGATTTTCCAAGAAGAGCAAGTAACCATACGCCACAAGCACATCAACGGTGGACGATTGTTGGAGCGATTCGAGCACGGCGGGCTTGATTTTTTTAGTTTTGTTGGCCGCGACCACGGCCACGATAGACAAGACGACGGCGGAGGTTTTCATTGTGGAGTAAATTCAAGAATGAGTCGCAAAATGCAAATGGCAGAGGTGGGTAGGTAGCAGCTACCAGCATGAGGTTGCACATTGATTTGGGCCTCTATCCGCTGTATTTATGGACATACAGTTGCAAGTACTGTACTAGTAGTAGTAGTATGGACTGTTTTCTTGATCTTTGTATGTGGGATTTGTGTACAGCTAGCTATTATAGCTTGTCGCACCGACACAAGGTATACAGTAGTTTGGGTGTTTTGAAGGTAAGATACGTAAATTACCTGCTGTGGGGAATTATTCATTCTGTAAGTACAGTACACAGTTAATAGAGCGGATATATCATATCCAAGGCGGCCTGTTCTACGGAATGAAAATGGCGCTAATGCATCGTAAGTACTACTACACCATTTTGCGTTTAATTTCAGCTTTTTTTTCAAAATATTTCCATTAACCTCGGATATATTTCACCGAATCGCCAATAAAATTCACCAAACCTCCATTATATTTCACGCCGATGTGAAATTTGGCCATTATATTTCACCCAACCTCCGATATAATTCACCCAACCAACTCTTAATTTCACCTTAAACCACCGGTATATTTCATGGAAAGTAAATTAAAACCAACCCACGCAACATATCTACGACATCTACGGCTCAAGCACGAACATCCATGTCTTCCATGTTCTCAGCACGGACATAAAACGGTTCAAGGCGGGCCGTGTACACATGCAAACGATTCGGCTCAATTCCTAATTCATTGTTGAGTTACATCTTTTAAGTCTGTCCGTCTGGCGGTGACCCCATAAAGGCCGCAACTCGTTCGTGCAAAGATGTCTTAATATGGCTCTTCAACGCCGGCCACATATTCTCGATCGGGTTCAACATCGGGGAGTACGGCCCTAGTATTAACAACGAAGCGTCTTGACACTTCATGTTAGCGGTCATTCGTACTAAACAGAGAGACGTACCGGAGTTTGTGGTGCAGGGATGGCCTCTTCCATAGAGCGCAGATTCAAAAATGGTGAAAGCGCGCGAAGAGTTTCGCGCGCTTCGATCTTTCTAGAATCCCAGCTCGAATTATAACAACTGTTAGGTGAATTATATTTTCGAAAGTTGGAATTAACCACAGAAAGACAGAAAGGTAGGTTGGGTGAATTATAACAGAGGTTGGGTGAAATATATCGCCGATATTTTACATCGGCGTGAAATATAATGGAGGTTGGGTGAATTATATTGGGGATTCGGTGAAATATATCGGAGGTTGGTGGAAATATATTGAAAATAAGCTGGAATTAAACGCAAAATGGTGTAGTGGTATGGACAATTTTCTTGATCTTTGTATGTGGGATTTTGTGGAGTTAATCCATTGGGTAACAAATACTTGAAGTACCAGTTTTCTCCGTTCGGTAAGTACACGATTGTATTAATTTAAATTCACGTAGCTACGAGCTCTAGCTACGTCACGAAAGTTCGACGTCCTTTTAGGAGGCAGTTGAGTACAAAGTACTACTTCACAACATGCCGTGTAGCTACTAAATAGTACAACGAAATTGTTGCATTCTACATTTACTCCGTACTTGATTGGGAAGGGGACATCGATCAAGCATTTGGTCTAAGAGTGAAGTTGGTCGTGCTGCTCCTGTGCGTGGTATCATGGAAGTCGTTCATAATTATGGACTGTATGTGGATTTCAACGGTAGTTGGAAGCAGATCTGCAACTACATATCATCTACTAGTACTGTATGTTGTCTGTCATTCTGCTTCTTCCACAGCGTACTGTAGCTATGATATCGAATCTCCGTGATGTTAGCTAACAAGGGTAAATCTCGTAGCTACGTGAATTTAAATTAATCAATCGAGTACTAGTACTTACTGAACGGATAAATATCGCATTTGTATTTTATCCAACGGATTTACTCGGGATTCGTGAAAGTTGTCGCACCGTCAAGTCTTTGTCGACAGGATAATTAATCCTCACTCAGCCCGTCCGGATACATGTACCGAGTACCGTTACTTTACAGTGTTAATCAAGTCAAGCCAAAATATCCTCACGCCATGAGAAAGCGGGTTTTGAGGATATTACTGAACTCACTCGATTCAATCGGCTGAGTTTTTCATTAAAAATGAACCCACATCCATTTCAAAAGTTCACCATGATATCATTTGAGCTCCGTCTTGATATACTATACGTATAGTATGTACAGTATACAGTGGTGGCCGGTAAAAGTTTTATCACCTGGACAAAAATTGACTAAAAATACGCCATTTCACAGTACCTCGTAACCTGAAGTTCTTGGTGATAGAATATCTCACCTGGACGAAACCATACTATAGTTAAGCCTATTCTTATGTATACTTTGGTTGTTGATCGGTGAAAATACTGCTCTAATTTAAATTCACGTAGCTACGAGCTCTAGCTACGTCACGAAGATTCGACGCCCTCTTAGGAGGCAGTTGAGTACAAAATACTACTTCACAACATGCCGTGTACAAATGTAGCTACTAAATACGAGTTTGTGGCGCTGAGGCTGCTTTCGCTGTTGAGGCTATTGACATAAGGGGGTGTATGGACGATGTCGTTATCCGAGTCGTAGCGCAGTATATCCGTAAACAAGTCGTCGCCCCTGGTCCATCTACGTTCAGAAACGGATACAAAACACAACGCTCGTGACACAAAACGGGTACCGCTCTGTCACGTTGATGACTCCGCCGCGGGACTGCGGGCGTGGGTGATCTGTGGTTTCGGCGGTCGTGGGAACGCCAGTGTTAATTACATGAAAAATGCTAAAGTCGGGCAGCTTGGTATCGCCTCGAAACGGCGAAGAGTACGGAACTGTAAATACCAGGTATAATAGTTATCCATATTGGTGAAATTCGGTTTCAAAATGGACGACTGGGGCTGCCAATCGAATAAATCGACAAAGTAGCCAATGAAATTATCGAATAAAAACCTTATGGTCAATCAAATTGCAGGTGGTGCGTGTATCCAGTGCATTGTCAAGCGTCTCCATTTCACAAAGAGCTCAACATTATTGTATCGGACACGATTTACATGGAGTATATTTAGTTCCAGTAAAACTATGTCTCGACTATTTCAGGTAGATTTGACGTCGTTTGTCGAATCTAACGTTACCATAAATACCAAATTTAGCTTGAAAACACAATAACGTTATTAAATGTTGGAAGAATCCTCTAGGAATGGGATCTGTCGACGGATATATTTTTTTGACAACACAACCGCAAAACTCATCCTTCAGGGTGATATATATACTAGTATATATTATTAACAATAATATTATTAAATAATCCCACATTCATGGTTGGAAGCATGGCAAGGATCTCTCTGACGCCAAGGTTGGACGAATTTGTATGGCTGAAAGGACTATGTATTTTAGCCAATAGAAGCGAAGCGAGACGATTGAAACGCCATGAAAAGTCCAAGTCATGGACAACAGCGGGGTTCAACGTGATGAGGGGGTTTCAAGTAATATGTACAACCATGGCAAAGTCAAAATGCATCATAGAATGAGACAACGTATCAAACACTATCTACGACGTCCGCGATGTCATCGCCATTACCAGTGTCGCCATGTCGCGTTTGCGCTTCTGTCCACGCACCAACCCACGCATGCCCACATCAAAACCTCACCAAGCTCGGGATCGGACGGGTGGACGGAGGGCTTGGCGCCGGTTCCTTATTCGTAAAAATCGTGACTATAAAGGCGGAATGGACGATGGCTCGAGGAGGAATTCCCCACACACCATAACGCCCGATTCACATCCCCGCTGGGGATCGTAAAGTTCCACTATAGCCCCCCTCGTGAACGCGGCCCCCCATCGTTGGTACTTTGGAGTCGTTTCCGTGGTCGCCGTCTCCATCATCGCTGCGATGGCCGTGGGGTTCACCGCGCCTCCCCAACCACACGCAAGCCTTGAACCTCGTCTTGCATCGCATTCTGTGTTCCATATGGTCGCGCATCGCATGCATTTGCGTATACATGTTGACGCCGGGCGGAATGCCTGTGGGAAGGATGTTGCCAGTCGTCACGAGCGTGGCCAAGGAGGTCATCAACCCTATGTTCCGAAACAACGCCATGGGGAACTACGCGCGGTCTCGGGCATGGCATCTTCTCGACCAACCATTCCCTCACGATACTTGGCCAACCACATCTCCAGGACGGTGTTGACGACGGTGATGACAAGTTGTGCAGCCCGACGTCGCGACATGGTGGGGTTCATCGTTGTCGAACGAAATCACTGTGTTCGCGAGGTTAGCAAACGATCGGGAACATGACTTGAAGAAGTTGGGTAAGAGCGCGCCGCACAAGTCCAACGACGGGTGCACCGCCAGGTACTGTACATGCCGAACACCAGCACCATGCACATGTTCGGTTGGAGCGGGTTTGCATAATCACGCAACACACACGAATGCCCCGTTGGTCGGGACCCTTATGAACGTGTCGACGTCGTCGTGTCGCACACGTGTGAGCTTGGCACATACTGTACGTCCACACGACGAAATCGGCCGATGCCATTCGTCCGTAAATCGAACCACGGAGCCCTGCGATTGGCTCACGTATTTGTGTTCCGATTGTGCCAGAAAAACGCCAAGTATAAATATCCACGATCCTATCTTCTCCGTGTGCCCACTTGTCAGCCACGAAAACGCCCACGATTACCGGATAATCTGGCCGTTACGACCCATTCATTCATTCATTGGGTGGATCTTGTCGCGAATCAACCAAAGCCATATTTTGATTGGACAAAACGAAAACTGAAGTTTGAAATCTTATTGGCTAAAACGAAACATTATGCACAAAGATATCACTGGAACGCACATTTTCAAATCGGTTACAGTAACCATGTTCAAGTTCATTGCGCTGTCTTTAGTCCTCGCGACTGAATCTGCGACGCGTTGGCGCCGTTGAGTTTGAAAGAATGTGCCAGCACGTGCAAGGTGCTGACTCAGCCTGGTTACATTGACTGCCAGCTCAATCCCAAAACCAACACGCTCATGAATACCGCCAGGGTGGGTGTTGGAACCAATCTCCCCGCTCGAAACAACCCCGTCAACCGAAACGCTCCAGCCCCCACTGCCGCCAAGTTGAGATTCACCATTAATAGCAAAATTGGATCATTCGTTACTTCGACGTATCAACTAAAATGACATGGCGTGCGACCGAGGTGACGCGACCAACCCGTCCCCAAACGAGTGCAACGAAGCCGTCGTAGCACTGGACGTTGACACGTCGTAGAGAGACACCATGCCCGCGCTACGTCATCATATATAACGTTAATATAGCAGTGAGATCTAGTACTTGAAAGAGGAACAAACAACCTGTCCGAGACTGCCATCAAGTTGGGGTCGCCCATTGCAAAGTCGCCGCTGGTTTGGCATGCGTTGGCGAGTTTCGACGCAAATGAACTACAGACGACGAATCGTTGGGCTAGGTTGATAGAATTCTTCGTAGTACATGTGCCACTGGTCCGTGTCGGGCGTTGTCGCATGGAAATGAACTAGACTAAACCTACCCACACACGTGTAAACCTCACACCACAACAAATAGATGTACATACCCGCCTGCACCAAACAACGCGCACTCGGCTGTGGCGGGGCACTTGCGCACTTCGCCCACGGACGTAAGTGGGGTTTTACACACAAGAAAGCTACCACGGGCCTGATTGGATGGGAAAAAGGACGAGGAGGGTACCACGATTCCTTGGAGGGCTTTCGGAGGTCAAGACACGCCACATGCCCGCTCTCGTACCCCACGACAACGGTGGTGGGCGACACGTAATCATGGGAATACAACCCCCCAACGTGCCCAAATGCCTATCAAAAGACACGGGATAACGACGAGGGAAAAAAACGACAACAGACCAGCGCCGAGTCAAAGTTGATTTGGCCTGTCGACGACCGCACACGCAAGTCGGCAATGCTGAACATGCCACCGTCCGTGGTCCAGCTCACGTGGCTGGCTACGACATCCGACATCAGGTTACGTCCGGGTAGAATTTTTATAAAGAGAGGAACTTTCTTCTTAGAGCTGGTGGTACATATGTACATACCTTCGCCTGGCATCCACCGGACGCTGCTGACAACGTTCCGCGCGTCAAATTTGAGCAGAACATCGTGCTTTTCCAAGTCGGTCACGCATACAGTTTCGTCAAAGCCTAGAGAAGCAATGACCTCCACAACAAGTACCAAGGGGTAGGTTGTATATGAACCTCCAGACAAGATGCATCCGTCGCGCCCACAGCCAAGTGGGGGCACTGCCATTTCACGAATGGCGTTCGAGTGGGCCATGGTGATAGGCGCTATACAGGGGGTGTTGTCAACAAAGTTATGATTTGTACTCCTGTTCCTATCCGCACTATCCACACAACAGAAAACACATCAGTACCTCCCACAAAGCAGGCGGCGGTGGTAGTAGCGCTATCGACGCCAGCGGCGGCCCCCACCTGCACCAGTTGAATGTCCTTGCCCACGGCCACGGCGACGATCGTGGGGTTCACCCACTGCAAATCCCGCACCATCTACAGCAAGATCGTCAGGCAACAAGGCAACAACTGCCAGAAAACCAGCGTACACTGGCGATGGGCAATGATGTCGTGGCAGCCATGGGGTTGGGTGATCGAAAGTTGCTCAGCACGAGGCGACCGGGGGCGACAGCAGCGTCACCGTCGGTGCCCACAACCACAAGCCCGTCGAATCGGCACAGTGGCTTGGACAATGCTACTCATATACAACGCCGTTTGCATTCTCGTTTTGGAAATGCACCCTCCGGACCACCTTTTGTACCTGTTGTGGCTACAGGAATGACCTGGAAGTGAACAACGAGCAGAAGGCGTGAGTGTCGACACCCTTCAAACCAATAACAACATGCGCACGTTACCACAAGGGGATACCGCAAGGGGGAAGTCTCAAAGGCAACCCCCCCCGATGACGACAATAACACGTTGGGGGGGGGCTGGTGGTCGACGTGACTGGGGGCGTAGTCTGCTTGGCTGAGGGACCTATTGGATTCAATGAACTCCACTTGCCGCTGTGCTGGACACATTGCGTTCTTACACTGCCGTCCAATATTCCGGGGTGCCAACAGGAGGTTGATGGTCGTTGGTTCGATGGTCGTCGTCGTCGTCGCTACTTAAGTGGTGCCAGTCGTGACTGGATGCTTTCGAGTCCTCAGATGGTCCATCTGGCCCTGCACATCAGTGATTGCGACGATCATAACAACGAATGATATACAAACCTCCGTCTGCCACTCCACCGACAGCCCCAGCCTCATCCTCGGCAAATATGTTGGACCACATGTCATCCTCAAACGATACATTCTCCATGGGGGGTAGAGCCAAGGGCCGATGACTTAGCGGCGGCGGCACGTCGTTCTGGGTCGACTCCATCAAAAGTGGATGCACGCGAACACTTGCGATTGGGAATTCCACAGTGACAAGACAAATGTTGACAGGGCAGGCATGACTTGTCTGGATCGTTTATACACTTTCGATAGACTATATCTGGCTATTCTACAAGATTACTACTTGATGTAGTGCGTGGTTGGCAGCTCCAGCTCGCTCAACTTGCCCTCCGCTACACTCACGTAGTACACTTTGGCATCTGGCCGCGCCGACAAGATATTCTTGACGCTGAAGTCCTCAAAGAAGATGCCTGCGTCGTTGTCGCAAGCATATCCAGGCTTCATTTCCCCAGAATACACTAGCTTGTGGTAGAAGGAGCGGCGTTCGGGCTCGCCGTCGTAGTGGGGGCAGTGGCTGCCCTGGAGAAACCCGAGGCACTTGACGATGCTCAAGTCCTTGGGCCGGCCGTCGGTTGTGCCTTCTTCGAACCAGCACAGTGACCCGGCGCTGGCGCCACCAAGGACAATGCCACGCTCCCATGCTTGTCGCAGGATGATGTCGATGCCCTGGGCTCGCCAAATTGCTTGCTGGTTCAGTGTGTTGCCGCCGGAGCATATGATGGCATCCATGGACAGCAGCACCTCGTCAAAGCCTTGGTGTTGCTTGCTGGACGAGACGAAGCTAAGTTGCACGTATGGCTCGACGTTGAGGGACGCGCAGTCTTGATAGAACGTCATGATGGTGGCATCTCGGTCCCCAGCTGCGGTCGGCAAGAAGCACACCCGCGGACGGGGTTTGTTCGTGAGGGACGCGACGAAGTGGATGAAGGCGCTGTGAAAGTTGCCGCCGGCAATGACAATCTTGCGTGAGGTGGGTGCGGCGATCTGCGCGATGCGGCTCACTTGGCTGAGGAGGGATGCACTGTCGTCCTTGGGCGGTCGCTGAAGCTTTGTGGTTTCGGTCGTGCGCATAATGTACTTTTGCTTGGTGTCGAAGTCCACGCCAACACACTTGTTGGTCAAGTGCATCAGCATCCGCTTGGGCTCCCCCTTCATCTCCTGGCGGCACCATACGCATGCACAGAGCCGCTTCTTCTGTGGGTCAGTCACGACCTCGAACTCATTCCAAATGGGATCCCGCGGCCGGCCGCCTTTTGATTTTTCCTGGAGTTGATCCATGTTTCCCGCTGGGCTAAATCGCTTTTGATCACATTTCTTGCAGTACCAGTACTATTTTAATGTTTTTGATCCGAAAATGGATTACAAATGCCAAGTATAACTTTAAAATGAGTTCCACGAGGATCAGAATGTCCCGCCAACGGTGGAAATGGTGTAAAACCCACCACCGAAATGAACCCTAATTAGACACTAAAATAGGATTTCTAGGTATTCCATCGAGGACGAGATCATTTTGAATCGTTGAATTACGCAGAAACGCATGCAGAAGCAAGAATCGTGGCTGGCATGACGCAATGGGACCACGGAGCAAGGGATATGCAAGAGTTTCATGCGACGTTGGTCGGTGAAGGGACGCTGCTCTATGTGCGTGGCTGAAGGAATGTCGGGCGCAGAAGGGAACCACGTGGTGATCGATGGCATGAAGCATACTCGGAGCAAGTCGGTTGGTAGGTAGATGGTGTATTTTCTGTTACATATCTCAGGAAGACCGGGCAGTTTGATGTCGTCCGAGAAGGCTGGATAGAGCAAAACGACAATCGATATCCCTATGGGGGCGTGGGAAGAGTCGTGTTTACGCAGCGGCCTTTTGGAATTTGGATTCCTGTGCAATGCGCACAAATGAAAGCACGCTGTCAATTGCTCTACAAAGCACAAGGAATCACTATCAGAATTTCCACACGAGCACAGTACGCACCTTCGGCAGATTTCAGAACTTGCAAAGTATTGTGACTCGTTCAACAACCCTACATAGCCAGGTCATGGGACGGCGGCGCGATGTTTCGTGCGATATACCTGTGGTCAGCGATGTGAGGATACCGTCGTTCTTCCCGGCACATGCAGCCGTGACGGACGCGGTGGCGGCCTATGCTCGAAGTCACGTGGCTATATCTATATGGCAGGACAACTTACGTCGCCTTCCGTCAACGATGGGTCGAGGCACAGTTGGCCGTCGTCGAGAATCGAGCACGTAATGGCGCCAACCAACGATCGCATGGGAATGCCTGCATCGAGGAGCGCCAAGTTGACAGCATTGATGGCCACAGCCAAGAGGGACCCGTCGTCTTCCACGACTTGCACTGTGAGGCTAATGACGGCGCGTGGGAAATTCTCCAAGTACACGACGGTCTCGAACGTCTGCCGCAGAATCACCTCATACTCCTTGTCCCGTGCAGTCGGCGCGCCTTTGTCAGACTTGAACACGACTTCAAGCGTAGCAGCGTCAACCTTTTCTTGGCGGCGGTTTTTGGCCGCTGCGGGGCCATTCACAGACGCCACGACAGACGTGGATCCGTGGCTGAATCGCGCCGATCCATCTGCTCGGTTCAGCAGGCCTTGTTCACAGGACAACGGGCGAATCTCCTGCACTAAGCGACCATCTTCGCGACGTTCCTCGGCTTGCTTGGCTGGTGCCATGTTGATGGTGCGAATGTTGGCTGTCGCAAAGGGTTGGTGGGAATCCGCATAATTTTGTCCAATCAAATCACAATTTTAGCATTCATCGCCCAATCAACGACGAGAGGATCCTCGAACGGGATTGGTCCATTTTGGATCTTGCAAAGGCGTCGCCAAATATATCAAACCAAATACTTTTGGAATTGACGTTTTTATCGTACTTTCGACTGGACGCCACTCAAGTTCACAGTGACCTTATTCGTTCCATCGTCAAGGTACTTGGCTACATGCATGGAGATGGTGTCGTACGACATAAATATGATGCCTTGCCCTGGAATCACGCGACCAAGGCGGGGCACGACGCCTGCGTAGAACCCCGCGACGCCGTCTCGCTTCAGAATGGTCATTGCGCAGTCCCATGTGTTGGGGTATCGCGCGCCTTCGAGGCCTTGCATCTTGGTTTTGACCACGTCAAATGCTAAGTCATGTTGGTCAGACCACACCAATTCGATGGTTCACAACGACGTACGATTGTTGCCAAAGGTGCTAAAGATACCAGCTGTCATGCCACCGACAAAGCTCACGATGGCCAACTCGCCTGGCGAGAGTGTGTCATAGTTGACGCCGTTTCGAGCCAACAAGTCCGGGACGCGAGCTTTGTACTCGGAAAACCACATGAACCGAAGCCCCGTGTTGGTGGCCTACGGGTGGAACTTGTTTAACAAAAGACGAGGTTCACCTCCGAGGCAGGTAGGTACCTGCTTCATGATGGTGGCCGTAAGACCTTGGTATAGCCCGCGGATCCCGTCAGTTTCGAGGATTCTCTTGATCCCGTGCAGCATGCCTGCGTTGGCGTCAATGAGTTTGGTTTTCACGGTTTCAGTGGGCGTGGTAACCAAAATGGCTTCGATCGCGCCAGCGGACATCCCCGCTGCCAAGTTGCGCAACGGGGTCGACTGGCCATGTTCGTCGGCCAGCAATTGCTTGATTGAGTCGAACGCTCCGAAACGCAACCCGGCCTTGGGGAGTGACCCGACGAGGACGGGGGCGAGGCCGCGATACAGTGACAGCACCCCGCCGGTTTGAATGTGGTATCGAAAACCTGGTAGCATCTTCGTGTAGTGGGACTTCATCGTTCCGAGTTGCAGGTTCGTCTTGATCATCTCCATGGGCCAGATCGAGCACATTTCAATGCCGCCGGCAATTGCGCCGGCGACGACGGCCACCGCCGGATGCTTCTTGGCTGGCGTCATGGATGGCTCTTTCGTTGACATGAGGCGAAACCTTCCAATTCCACGCTGATAACTTGCCAAGTTGCTTTTGTTCGCAGTTTTGCCACGAGCTTATTCCGCCAAACTTGGCCATTCGTCAACCTGGCAAAGAGCAACCATTTAACGTGGTATGGAGCACCAACGTTTTATCCAGTTTGACACGAATTTCAACCAGGTTAAAGCTAGTTTTTTTACTTTTACCACACCGTTAGAATATTCCGAATATGATTTGGAAGGTTCTTGTTTCAGGTGGCAAAAGGGCCGACAACCAACGCCTTTGGATGTGGAATGCGCCGATGAGTGGATGCAATGAGGGCTCCGTAGTGCTTCGTCATGTCTTAGTTAGTCGCAATATATATATGCACATCTACTACCTTTATGATTAACGTCGCATGCATGAATCTCCTACACATCCACTTCGTCGACACGAACAGCCGGCCTGGATCCGGTTCATGTAGCGCTCGTGGCTCCTTGCATGAAGCGCCGAGCGCTTTCTGGGATACGAAAGAGGCGAAAACCTCCACGTTCAGAGGCCGACGGCCGAGATCGTTGCTCCGCCCGTCGCCATGGCTCCACTCGAGGCAATTCCTCGCCCAACGTGTCCTTCATCCATTCACCCCCCACGTCAACTTCGATGTCTTCTGCCTTCAGCGCCGATGCCAAATGTAGCTTCATCGCATCTTCGTACGACGTTCCTGATCTCTCCAACGCTGATGGCTCGACGACCATGTCACGCACCCCCAGTCCTTTGTCGTCCTTCTCGTCGTCGACTTGCAGCATCGTCACAAAACTCGTGGACCCCCCTTCGGTGGTTTGAATCTCGCCTTCCCGCGTGGATCCATGCGACGTCGGTGGACGGATCGGAATGCCATCGAGGGGGTCTGTCCCCATGTCGCTCGTCTTGGCTTGTCCTCGTGCCTGTGACAGAGTTTTTCGATTTTCCTCAACTTTGGTCACTACTACATTGTCATCACGAGGCCTGGTCTCCACTCGCTGGTCCGTGTCTTGGTTAATAAAGGCAATACCCTCCGACTCATCGGTGGTTATCTCAGCATCAGCAGGTACGACAAGTGGACGCACGTGCATAGTATCGCCTACAGTCTTGGTCTTCCTTTGCGAAGACGTTACAGTATGACGATGGACTTCGGCGGCTCCCTTGGACGGTGCCGCTTTATCCGGTCCACACATTTTCCCCATGAGGTGGCGCAGTTTATGCAGTCGGTCGCGCACGTCGTTCTGGGCTTTCTCCACTTCGGCTGGACTAAGCATCTTCGCTTGTGATCCTAATTCATCCTTGAAATCCGCTCCATGAAATCACTAAGTCCACCGGACCTGCTCGAGTCGACGGTTTGAAGAACAGCGGACGGCCGTCGGCGGTCGTGGGTCGCGCCAACGAAGACGAGCTCGACGACGACGGGCGCAGCAAGGGCGTGGCCGGCCGCCCCGTGCTGGGGGGGCGAGTCGCTGCTGCCACCAACTTTTGGGGGTTGGGGGCGTCTTGGATCTGCTGCCGGGACAGATCGTCGATGAATTGAATTGTGGGGAATGCAGCGGCAAAGTCCGAGAGGTACCTAATTCGAAAGGAGGTGCCGTTATAAAGTAGGTACATACTTCTACGATGCACCAAGTGCAAGGAGGGGAGGGGGGTCGTACGAATCGGAAAGGGCGCAGGGATTACCGCGGATCCACAAGTCTTCAATGGTCGACAGCTGCGCCAATATAACAACGTCTCCCAGGCTTCGAATGCGATTGTTCCGAATGTCCATCGATTCCAACTGCAGCAACATATGATGAGTACACAGAGGGAGAGCAAATGTACTCAATCCACAGTTACCTAGCCCCAATGAGTACCTACCTGCGGCATGCGCGAAACCACCGCCGCAATGTCGGTGAGGAGATTGCCTTGGGCGTAGAACTCATTCAAGTTGGGCAGCAGCGGCAGCGTCGAAAGGTCTGCGAATTTGTTGCGGTCGACACGAAGCGTCTAATGTAATGTTGATCGTTTACACACTTAACATGTGGGGGGGCTGTACAGTCAAATTGGGGGGGTAATTCCCACTGAGCGACGAAAGGAGGTTCCCGCCGAGGTTGATTTCTTCGAGTTTCTTGAGGTTTTCAAGGGATCCAATGGACGTGATTTGGTTGTCGCTGACGTTCACATATTCGAGCGCCGCGAGGGATTGCAAAGCCTACAGCAATCGTCCAGGTTGATAGTGGATGACCGATGGTTTTTTGCCCCCTACGTTGGACCACGCGCCGGCAATGCGGTTGCGACTCAAGTCCAAGTACGTCAAGTGTCTGCACGTCTTGAGGTTGTCGATGCGTGTGATCGTGTTCCCGTGCAGATGCAGAGTCTTGAGCTTGAAGAGCGCTGTAAAGTCCGACGAGATCTCCGCGATGGCGTTGTCGCTCAGCATGAGTACTTCCAGGGCTTGGTTCCTGTGACCATACGCAGTGTAAATGCAGTAGGTAGGTGAAAAACGTTGGTGTACGTTTTGAGACCCGCCGACGACGTGAGTTTGTTGTTGTACGCCTTGAGTTCCTTCAGATCTTTGGCCGTGTGCAAGTTCTCCAGCACCTTGAGTTCATTGAACGACACATCCAAAGAGTACAGTCGTGCCATCTACGACGATTATATATGATAGTAAGAGGATTCAAACGGGGGAAAGGTGTCGTCGCACTTGTGAGAGATCTCCTATGCGCTGGATGCCGCGGTGGTGTGCATCTACGGCAAACTTGCTCGAGTTGTCTTCGCTAGCCAAGAGCTTCTACAGTGCGACGTCAGCTTCGTCACGAGTCCATGAAGACGACGATACCGCACCAGAGATTCGTTGTCCAACACATCGATCTTGCGCATGGTCGCCCAACCCGTCGGTAAAATCGAGGTCGCAGTCGGTTACAATAAGGTGACCGTTTCATGATTGCACTTTCTCTTCAACGAACGATGGATTCACACAAACGTATTAATATGTTGATCATTTAATGTTGACGTATCGTTTGTATGGAAACTGGCATTTTAATATAACCACAAATGAACGCATGTGAACACACGCGTGGGGCGATGGTCCGGATACAGGTATCCGGCTTTCGTCGTTTGAAAGTTCAAATAGGGCGAGGGGTAGGGCTGTAGTTTCGAATTTGGCGAGGGGGACCTGACTTGGAATTTGTATGGGGCGGGCGTCGATTGGCTATTTCGGCGTCCGTGAACCTCATTCGCCAGTTTCCATTCTTCTGCGCAAGTCAAATCGCTCCATTAGAACGCCCAATCTCCGTCCAGGTAACATGAGATTGGCTGGGCTTAGCCAATGCAACGAGATCTCACCGAGAGACATCGTAGATCGCCATGGAGACCCAAGCTACCGCCGCCACCTACGACCCTGCCCAATTGGCTCTGTACCAACAACAACAGCAGCAATACCTCCAAATGGTACGGTCACTCCCCACCACCCCGTCGCTCCATGAGTGAGTCGTCGTCTAACGCTGGGTCTGTGTCTAGATGGTAAGCGGCCTGAACCAACACGACGAGCTGACGACGCCGATGATGTTGCGTTGAGCCATGACACTCACTGTGTTCTTTCGTGTAGCAACAACAACCCAACAGCGAACAAGTCCGAGCAATGTACGGCAACGGCATGATGATCATGCCCCCCTACATGGTACCTTGTCACGTCCTCGTTGTCGTTTGGTGAGACTGACTTGACCTTCTCCATAATAGATGCATTCGCAAGCCATGTTTTCCCGCATGCCGCTGCCTGGTGGAGGAGAAATGGTCGAAGAAGAGCCAGTTTACGTGAACGCCAAGCAGTACCATCGAATCATGGTTCGGAGACAGCAACGGGCAAAGCTGGAAGCCAAGTTAGGAAACGCGCGCCAACGCAAGGCGTTTTTGCACGCATCGCGACACAAGCATGCGATGCGACGACCCCGCGGGCCTGGTGGTCGCTTTTTGACCAAGGAAGAAATCGCCGCGCTTGACCGCGAAGAAGCGATGGCTGCCGCGGCGGCTGCTCATGGCGGCGGCAACATCGACAAGGAGAAGATTGTTTAGACGGCATCATCATGCATATGTATAGGTAGCTGGAGTCTGTGCTACCACACCTCGGTGGTGCAAAGGCCCTGTATGTGGTTAGGTAATAGGAAGTAGGACGTCGTAGCAACAACAAATCAACACGAACAACCCAATATTCAAGACGTCCCATGTTGTGTTGGCGATTACAGTCGACTGTCAATCCTCGTGGGTGGTGCTGCTGGTCGGAGGGAAGGAACTAAGTCGAGTAACGTGACCATGTCCTTATGCCGGACAAACAGCACATGGCACACGGACATGGCGACGACGCTGAAGCGGACGGGCTCGCCGTTGACGACTTCGGCGTCTCCAAACGACTGGCCTTGCGCGAGGATGCTGGACGGGACCGTATCGACTCGCACTTGGCCGAGGCTACAAGCGATGTAGTGGTCGCATCATTCGCGATATATAGTACTACGATGTAACAGTACCAGATAAAGTAGACGGCGTCGGGCAGTTGGCCGCGCCGCAAGATGGTCGTGCCTTTGGCGAATTGGGTTGCGAGAACGTGAATGTCATGCTTCTTGTTGTGGTCCAGGTCTTGGATGGCTAGGGCAAATCAAAACGGACGTTAAAGACACTTGAGGTTTTTTGAGGTTTGTATCAATACCTTGGAGGAACGGGTGGTGGTGGTGGTGGGGTGGCGACATGTTGATCAGGAGCGGCATGACCGACGGCGAGACGGCGACGGTCGAGTCGCGCTGGTACGAGATGGACGTGTTGTCCGTGGCAAGGTGCATCGAGTACTTGTAGTTGATCATGACGCCAAAGGACACGCCGCGGTCGGCCGTGTCCGCGTGGAAGTTGACGCTTTCGACTTGGGCGCCGTTTTGGAGGTGGAAGTTGGCGACGGGGTCGATGATCTTGTGGGTCGCCACTTGTCTGGCAAAGCAAACGTACGTGGCACACAGCCGCACGAGTACGCGGCGGGCGAGCGCGGTCTACATATTCGGTCGAATCAGACATGGACGAAATACCACGAGGGAAGGCGTTCGAATCAGAATCAGACTCAGACATCCTGCAGTACACACGAAATACTCCACGAGGGGAATCAGAATCAGAGGCTGCAGCACATATACACACACAAGAGAACCCACGTACAAATCTCGGGCTTGTGTTGTGGGTGTCGAGCTGGGCCAGTAGCCACTTGGGGGCAGCAAATCTGTTGACTCCAAACTCTTGCTCGATTGTTTGCAGGGTGTCGGATGAGAGCGACGCCGTGCCCGCGACCAGTTGCGCGTGCAGCCAAGCGCGGAACGTCGGCACGGGCGACAGCGTGACCCATGTGTGGATGGACGGGTACAGCTTGGAGCAGTGCGTGATGGTCAGGAAGAGCAGATGGCTCGCCAAGTTGAGGCCCCGCAACCCCACGTGCATGTTGGAGATGGAGTAAAACACCCCGTGCGTGGGAAGACTGTCGTCGTCGTCGTGTGCATGATGATGTGTATGCGTGTCTGCTTCTTGGCTGGAGGTGGGTGGAGGGCGGTGAAGGGATGCGGCGTCCATGTCGGTAGCGTGATGGACGGGCGATGGCTCGAGGATGGCATCGATGGCCGTGGGCATGTACCTATTATGTCCATCTTCTTTATAGAGGCTGTTGTTGATTTTGTGTTATATCAAACATATATGGAGTACGTTGTGAAGAAGGTCTCGACGATGACCAGCGGCAGGTGTGAGATGTTGCTGTGGAACACCCCAAACACTTGGCGCCGCGGTCCGTTGAGGCGACGCGCAAGGTCGTCGAACGAGCGCATGGCGTGGACGCGCTCGTTCTGTACGATCACGCGGAGGACTTCGCGGTTGTCGGGCTTGAGTTCGATGCGTCGGAAGTGGACGCCGGTCTGGGTGGCAAAGAGGTCGCGCATGAGTTTGTCGAGGAATGAGAGCGCGTGCAGTTCGTGGTCGGATAAGGCGTCGCGGAACTTCTTCACGCAGGACGCGAGGTCGCTCCGCAGCTGCAGCACGAACGAATACCCCGACGGCACAGACCTAGAGATGATATATGATGACGCCAGGATGAGCGTGGAAGGGGCGGTGTGCACGATGTGCTACCCGATGAGCAAGAAGAATTGCTCTGGAAGAGGCACGAGGCCTCGCTTTACGTGCTTGTACGTCTCCAGGTCGGTGGGCGGGTTGAAGCCGAGGGCGGCCGCGAGTACTTGAAAAACCAAATGCGCACGCAACATGGACGGCAGCGATCGGACCAAGAGCGACATGTCTTGGCTGCCCAAGTCGACGGCAAGACCCAAAAGCAATTGCAGTGACTGTGCTTCGGAAAAGTGCGGGTAGGCTTGGACCAGGTCGATGGCGAAGTCGCGGCGACGCTTGACCTCGCGGACGAATCCTGGGTCGTTCACCTTGCCAGTGGACTCGATCGCGGCCTTCACTTGACGGACAAACTCGCTTCGATCGAAATCCACCTTCTTCTTCGACGGAGGGCCGGCTGTAGCCGACTTGACGTCGGCAAACCATGCTGGCCCAAGCACTTGCGTCGACGACGACGGCATCTTCGCGACGATTTTCTGTTATTTGTTTAACAGTAAATACTGTGCAAATTGATGTTCACTGTCAAGGCTCTAGATTCCACACTATTTTTAGTACTCTCGTTACAAAATCACGAGTTCCTACACGCTACAAAACCGTACCGTCAACGCCTAAATAGTTATCGTGAACATTCGATAACCATAATGTATACTAGTACCTAAATGCACCTGCTTCTTCATCACTAGCAGCGAAGCCGTATACAAAGTACACGGCTTCGTAGAATTGTGCTATATACAGTACGTCGTCGACACTCCCCCAACAGCATTGTGAACTATTGTACGGAATGGAATTCCATACAATTGCCCAATTGTACGGATAATGTATTAAATGTTACAGTTTCCACAACTAGTTTTAAGAGGTAACTCTGGGTTTGTCACTATTCTATGGCGGGACGGACGTCGTAATGATTGCGGAATGGAATGCGTTGCCTGCTATGTACCCCTCCACTCTCATGCTCCAATGCTCTGCACTCAGTTACACAACAATCGCTAAACACGATGATGTACCTTTGACGGGGGTAGCTCTGTGGCTGAACACTCTACCTGAACGGTGGTGGCAGTTGAGGCGGTTACGCTTGAAACCGCTTGTTACTTGGCAGGCCGCTCGGATTATCAACCATGTCCCTTCCGCGGCTCAAAAGCAATCGGGAACGCCGCAATTTGAGCGTCGATGCCAACATCGTAGCCTCTGCGATGCCGTTGCGGTCTCCTGCGATGCGTGCCAGTCAACCACCGACAGACCCGAGCAGCCACGTCGCGAGCTCGTACAGTTTGCTGTCCCCTCGCAACTTGCCCGCCAGCGTCGACCGCGAAGCCTCCTCGTCCTCGTCAACATCGTCCTCAATAGGGGACGGCGGAGCGCATCATGTCAAGGCATCGTCTGCGTGCTATTTGGCGTATGGGATGGTCGTGTCGTGGATGTCTATCGACAGGTCGGGGCTGCTGGCATCCGAAGGTCTCAACACGTCGGAGCTGCGCATGGAACCGCTGGCGGTCCACACCAAGCATGCGCTGGACGCCGTGGACCGAGCGATGACATCCAACGGCCAAAGCGCGGTGAATGTGTCGTGCCAGTTGGTGTCGACGCACTTCAAGGACTGTTTGTTCGAGGTACGTCCTCCTTCTTCTTAGGTGTCGTCGTCCCATGAATCGTCTTTGTTAGGTCCTTCCAAAGATGTCGTATGACGCCGCCATTCGTTTCCATGATGCCAGAGCCCCATCCCACCACCACCAGACTGACACAACGGACGCCGCGATATTTGCGGACCTCAAGTTCAAATGCGACTCGGAGCTGCGATTGAACAGCAACATTTACCAAAAGTTGCACGGCACGACCGTCAAATATGGACAGGTCCAAATCTGCACAACGTGATATATATATATATATATATATATATTCAACGTCACAAATACATATACATATATATATATATATATATTTTTTTTTCAACGTCACAAATATATATACATATATTTTTATTTTATTTTTCAACGTCACAAATATATATACATATATATATATATTCAACGTCCCAATGTTGCTACTATGTACAGGTGATCCAGCTGCGCCATATTAAAAGCGGCTTGTTTGTGTCGACGGCTTCTGCCACCACGACCGCGGCTGATTGCGTCGAGGTAGTAATCAAGCACTCATGCAAACGATGGTGGTTTGTGGAAACGTTGGTGGGTTGAACTTAGGTGCAGTTGAGTTCTGGGTCGTCGTCGTCGCATTTTACCGTCATGCCACGGTTCAAGCTACGAAAGGCCGGAGAGCCCGTGCAGTTGATCGATCAGGTACAGTACAGTCGTCGGGGTCTTGGGTGTTCGTATAACGAGGGTTGGGTGCAGGTTGTGTTGACAAGTGCAGACAAAGTACACAAAATGTACTCACTGTACGTGTCGAACCGCAAGGCGTCGGCCGAGTCGGCAGCTCTCGTGATGGCGTCGTCGTCGTTTACGTCGCAGTGGCGCGTAGTTCCGTTCGACGTAACCAACAAGCACGTGTCGACAGTGGACAAATATCAGCAGGACTTTAGCCAAGGGCTGCTCAAGGCGGGCCATTGCGTCCGGTTGTTTCACTTGGAATTGAGTTCGTGGCTCGGAGGCAGCCAGCCGCGACATCGCGTGTGCCTTCAAGCGACCATGGACAACCCCGCCGCCGCCGGCGACCAGCATCTGCCGTCGCCGCAACGCACCACCGTGTTGGACGATCCCAATCAAATGGTAAATACTATAGTCCTGAATACTGCAGTATTTCCAGTTACCAGTCGCACTGTAAATGTTTTGGCCGATTCGCCAAATCGATTGATCGATTCGTTGTAATTACTGAATTTTGTAAGTAATCCTGTGGTGGTGGCAATCACAGTAATTTATTTTCACACACTAATTTTATGTTGATGATTGTTTCTTGCAATCTGATAAACTACACCCTTGTGTCGTCGATTTGTCAATACACTTGGTTACGTCGATGGTTGAATATAATACTTCTGCTTTCCTCGTTGAATTTCTTTATGACCGAGGGTTTCTATTACTATGGACTAGCTGTCTCCAACGACGTTGTGGGAAGTGGAACGGACGACGTCGTTTCAAGGCGGGGTCTTGACGTGGTCGCACCACATCTACCTTCGGCATGTCGTCACGGGCTTGTACTTGGCCGTGGCGGCTCCTCCTCCTCCTCTTGGTGTCTCTAGTACTACTACTAGTCCCGACGCCACCTTTGTGTGCTTGCAGCGAGAGCCAGAACCGTTCGTGTTGTGCCCCACCACTCTGGGGGACTCGCGGTACGTGGGGACGTTCCTTTGGCCTCCAAATCACGTTGTTGTGGGGATGTAGTTCGTCGGTGGGGCTTCATAGTGCCGTGCAGTTGCTGCATCTCAACTCGAGTCGATACATCCATGCCTCGTCACAAGAGCTGGACCACTTGGAAGACGAGCGGCTAGCCGACGACGTTGACGAACGTCGTCACATATCGACATGTCGCGTGACTGCCCTGGCGGACGCGCAGGACCAAGACGCGTTCAAGATCGTACCGGTGTCGCAGGCCGAGATGGACAACACGCTGGTCCTGGTGTCATACAAAAGTGTGTTCGACAGATTTGTGGCGTATTTTAGAGACCCCCCGACAGCCCCCCCGGCCGACTCGTCCGTCTTGTTTGCCCAAGTGTGCCGGGCGTTGGACGGGTTGAAGCGGTTCACTGTCAGCGATGCTGCCCAGGGACTGGATCACATGACGGTGCTGAGACAGGCGCTTCTGTGGCAACACCGCTACGTGGCGCTGCTGACGGATATGCTCCAAGCCCCGTTCGCGCTCTTTGGGGGACCATTTACCCTCGACTACGTGTCTTCGTTTTACATTGATAAGACACACAATCCCGACGAGATTCCGTATGACGTGGGCGGCATCGCCATGACGTTGGACAGCCCCGACAAGAAATCGAACCCCCAGAAGGATGGCTCCACGACTGCTTCGGAAGTGTCGTCCTCCGTTGGCGACCTGCCGCCTCCGCTAGGCTTTCGCCTCTCCCTCTCGTCGATGCACGCGTTGAACCACGTGATTTGCGAAGTGAATGTGCTGTTGTTTCGAATATTTTACAGCTCGCGGGCGGCGGACGCAGCGTCGTGTCGGCGGGCGATGCCAGTGCTCGTGCAGTTCTTGGGCCATCAGTTCCTAGCGTCCGTGCCGCTGGCGTACCTCATCCAAGAAAAGCTGTACCTGTCCGAGTCGTCGCTGGCGTCGTTTTCGTTGCTGATTCGCCATTTTCTCCACCTGATCAAAACCAAAGGCAAGTCGGCGCGGTACTTGCAATTCCTTGTCGTTCTGTGCAGCGAGGACGGCCACGCCATCCCCAAGATCCAAGAAAAGATCTGTGAGCTGCTCTTCAATCCGGTACACGGGTACGCAGGCGCGGTGCTGCTCGAGTCGCGGCCGCTCCCGTCAGGGCGTGGTTTTGAAATCTGCATCCCGCCTTCGTCTCCCCATGCTCCGGACGACGGACAAGGAGGGGGCTCGTGGACGCCAATGAACGAATTTTACGAAGCCTACTACGAACATGGCCATCACGCGACGCTGGCCCCGTACTTTTACGGGTTGTTGCAACTGTACAGCGCTTTGTGTTTAGACCGCAATTACACGTGCATCCACAGCCTCAAGGACAAGTTTCCTCGCTCGTGCCTTCTGGCGACAGTCCAGGACTCGACCTTATCCCGGTCGATTCGAGCCGTGCTGCTCAACCTGTTACTTGTTGTGCACGTAGACTGCGAGCCATTGAAACCAGTGCCAAGTCCGAACTACACGCGCATTTGGAAGGACGTGGACGCCAGTAGCACGGCCACAAAACATATCCCCATGGCGCAAGATGTGTGGTACACTGCCCAAGACTGGCTGTTCTTTGACGACCTCCGCGAGTTGGTCGTGGGCCAGCTGCGCAAGACGGACGGACGCATCGTGATTGCCGAGTTTCCGCACAACACGATGCTTCTGGCCGTGTTGCGGACGTGCAAGAAGCTCGTCGAGTGTGGCCTCTTCCGGACGCTGGACACGCTGTCACAGCTGGTGCAGCACCTCGTACGGCTGCTCGACTGCCGGACCGACTCGTTGTCCCCCCATCATCCCGTTCCTACGCCCCCCACCTCCAAGTCGTTTCGGGCCCCCTCGGATGGCACCATGGCGGTCTCGCCCGTCTTCCAACGGTCGTCCGAGTCGACCAGATTTGACCTGAATGCTCAAAACGACATTATTCACCACACACAAGGCAACATGCTGGACGAAGGCATCCGCCGCGACTCGATCGAGCGCCAGTATAGCAGTCGCCCGTCCAAGCGAGTTGAGTAAGAAGCCGTCTGTTTGTGGTATGCATTTACATGTCATGACTCGATAAAGTAGATCCAAATCGTTGAACGACCACGATTTGAGGCCGCGGATGTGGACGGCGGCCGTACGCGACCCGTCACGTCCACAGTCGTCGTCGTCGTCCCCACCATCCCAATTCAAAATGACCAAGTGGAATCAAGTGGTGATGGAGATCAAAGACGAAGTGTGTGCGATCTTGCTGCATATCGACACATTTCGGCTGGACCATCAGATCTCGACCGTGCTGGGCGTGCTGGCCTCGAGCAAGGAACCCCCAACAACGATTGACAAGACGAAACCCAAACCGCCGCCGCCATCGTCGTGGTGGATTTCGACGCTTTGGGGCACATCCAGAGGTCCCTCCGAGGTCCAGGAAACACCTGTGATGCCCTCCACGATGATCGCGGACACGTTTGCGCTCTCGTCGCTGGCCCATCGGCCACTGGATACGATTTTGCTGCAAGCGTTAATGTACGAGCACCCGCCGTTGGTGTCGAAAGCGTTGGAGCTGCTCCTGCAGCAATTCAACCAGCACGATCAAGTGATCAAAGCCCTCAACAACGTGCTGCTGATCGTGGACGAGCACACCGTGCAAAACTACGACAAGCTCAAGACCGACATGGATCGGTTGCGCCAGCTGGCTGAAACCACCGAAGTGTGGATGGATTTGACATCCACGGCCGACTATGACGTGGCCGACCACGTGTGCCAACTGCTCCACACCCTCACGGCAGCGTTGAACGTCGGCCAAGACGCGTCTGCTGCACTAGACAAGACCTTTGGCGAGGGCGATGCTACGACGACTAGAGCAGCTCCTGTAGCTCCCCCCGTACAAAGGCATAGCCATCACCCCCCCAAAGGGGGGTCGCAAGTGGAAACGAAGCGCTTGCTTCGGAATCTGGACGCCATGCAGACCGTGATCAACATGCTGCGCGATGGGAGCCACTTTTTCAAGATGCAGTTCCCGTCGTCAGTGTCAGTAGCGACACATCCCCCCGTGGACACCAGTAGCGTCGACAGCCCCCACGCCCACCAATCCATACACTGCAGTGTACAGCAGCAGCAGCGCGCCATCCGCCGCGTGTTTTCGCACGGCATGACGTTCTTGCTCGCCATGTGCGTCGACAACGTCGTCAACCAATCGTTTCTGGCCGACCACGTTGCCAGCTTTGTCGAGTTTGTGGACGAATTGCCCGAGGCACAAGCGTTGATTGCAGCGATATACACACACCACATGCCACTGTGCAAGTCCGTGCCTGTCAAAGTACTCTCGGCATTCATGTCGCTCTTGGTTACCGACGTTGCTGTCCGCGCCAACAAAGCCCCCAACGCCCACCAGCCTCCTCCCATTCGACTCCGCTTTGCCGCGTTTCTCCGCGCCATAGTACACTGCCACGGCGTCCCCGTCGTCGACAACCAAACGCTCGTCTTGTCCCAAATACTTCAGTCCCCCACACTGTTGGCTTTTTTCCGTCGGTGCCACGGGATCGTGTTCAAGCACCTTCATGACGACGACGACGGCGGCGGGAGGGAGGATGCCATGGTGGAGACGTTTGCGATCTACACCGAGTGGACGGGCTTGGTGGTGGCTTGCGCCCGAGGCAAGGACATGCGCTTGAAGCTCCTGTGTGCAGGTGTCACGCCGTTTGACCAAGTGCTAAGTCTACTCGAGGCGCTGTCAAGTAGGACCACGACCAGAAGCAGCAGGACGTTAGTACACGGTCGTGCGTGGCTGCACCCGTTCGAAGCGGGCGTGGTCGGGGCGTTGAACGATATTTACTTGACGTGCGACGCCTTCAACGAGCATCCACTGGACGATGCCTTGCTCTCGAGGCTCTTGCACACGGTGGGCACCCTCGTCGTTCAATGTAAGGCCCCCTTCAATCTACCATCTACATCATCCATCCATCGATCGATCGTTGCAACAATTTGTTCGAATAGCAACCTGTAGCCACGTGCTGGCGCTGGCGTCGATGGACAGCGAGGCTTCATTAACAACCCCCAAGCCGTATGTTATCTTTGACGGCGGCAACGTATACGTGGACGTGACGATGGCCTCGTACAAAGGTCCGTTGGCCAGCGAAGTGGCCAGCCATAGCTTTGTGATGGTGTTTACGCTGCTGCTGCCGGCGCTCCACTTGATGCTCATGCACCATCATGCAGCGGCGTTGGGAAAGGACATGTACGCCAGTGTGTACGTCATGTTAGCCATGGCGCTGACGATGCCCACGGTGAATGCGCTGTCCGCGGACGACCAAGACGTGCTGCTGGAGGTGCTTCGTGTGCTGGACAAACAACTGACGCCCATGGATGAAGCAGGGAGAGGAGGAGGGGCGGCGGTGGTCGCGTGTGGACTCGAAATGCTCTTCTACGACGTATCCAGTCGGACCAAGCGTCCATTTCTCGGAAACGTCGTGGCGAACGACGACTTGAGCCCACTGGCTTTGATTCAAAAACTGTACGACACGTATGGCAACCTAGTAGTCCTTGTACCTCCCGGTCGAAAACCCGCCGCCGCCATCGTTCACAGTGCGACGACCGCTGCGGCCAAGAAGCTATCTGTGATCCACGATGCAGTCCTCCTTCCGCCGACGACTTCTCCAATCCGCAAGTCGAAAGGCGGGTCTACCATGGCGGCCTCCTGGTGGTCATGGCCTGGACTGCATGCCGCCAAGAAGTATTTCGTCCACTCGAAGCATCCAGGTCAAGCTATCGCGTCATCCCCTCGTCGGACTCCACGGTACGACTTCTTCAACTGCAGAAGGACTTGGACACTATCGTCGACATGTGCGTAGGCAAAAACAGCTTGACAAGGTCATCGTGGTCGCCACCGCCTCAATCGACCACGAAGCCGCCATCTTGGACAGGTACCTCGCATCAGTCCAGCGCGACGGCGCGACGCAGCACCTGTTGCAAGAGGAATTGCACCACATGATTCGACGGATTCTATCGGTGGAGACTGCCATGAAGCACGAGAGCGAGACGATCTCGGATCTGCCTAAGACCACCACCACCCTCGACGACATTATCTTGAGGCTGGTCGAACACTTCAAGGTACTGTATTGTGTCGTCCACCAATGCACCAACTTTACAAGGAAGCGTCGTAGCTGCTCAAGTACTCGAAACTGTCCAAAGTCAGTGTGATCCTGCTCGACGTGTTTAGGTATGCATCTCTCTCATCTTGTCGTAAATATATTTTAGTATAAATATATATTTCTGTGTTTTTTTATTTCAATATATATATATATATATTATTGAATGTTTCTAAAACATTTGATGTATTGGTTGTTTTTTGTTGTTGTAGAAAATATTGCACAACGTATAAGAATCACAACCATCATACGTATATAATTTATTCTTTTTAGACATATGCAAAAATAAATATATATTTCAAAAGCAACGTACTAACTTCTATTACGTACATATATATATATATTAGCCAAATGATCAACTCGCAAGACTTGAGCCAGCGCCATGCCATGCAAGTGCGTCTCAACCACCTCGGCCTGACGTCGCTCGTCGTGACGATCGTCAGCTCCACCACCGACCCACTCGTGTTTGATCGGTGTGTGGCGTTGGGGATCGCTCTCTTGGACGGTATGAACGCCAAAGTTCAAGACAATTTCTACGATATTTGGGTCGACTGCAAAGCCACGCGCTTTTTCGATCGCATCAAGCATCGCATTGACAAGGTAGATATATATATATTTGCTACGAATGTATATATATATATATCATATGAATCGTGTTTAGGCGACGGATGTGATGCGGCGACAGGCCCAAGTCGACGACAGTGTCGACGTGTATGCTTCCATCAAGCGCCCCCCCCACCGCCAAAATGTGTGGACAGACACCGTCATGTCTTCGTTCCCATCCTCGTCGTCGTCGTTGACCGATCCCACGCGCACGATAGTGCACGTGTTCCGGTTCCTGCAGTTGCTGTGCGAAGGCCACGTGTTGAAGATCCAGCGGGTTTTGCTAGCGCAGCCCTTGTGGCACGGCCAAGTGAACCTCGTCGAAGCCACGACGACCTTTCTTCTTGAAGTACACTCCCGGATGACCAGTCCCAACTTGACCATTCTCAAGCAGCTGTTTGACACTGTCACAGAGTTCTGCCAGGTATATTGATTGACATTTTACCCAAAAGCTGGACTACTTTTGTGCTGTAAACGCCAAATCTATCGATGATCGATGCTTGGTTTCCTGAATTTTGTGTTTAAAAAGAAGTCCTGTGGTGATTGGTACGCTGCTGGTTTCCTGCAATCTGATTGGCTAAATACTATTACCGATTCTTCTGTCGATGTTGGTTGTGTCGACATTCATTCTCCACGTTGCTCCAGATTAGAATACACACACAACAATAGACAATCAGACGACCTGTTCAAGATATCGTCGATGGATTGATTATTCATTTGTTGTTGTTTGCTTTAGGGGCCGTGCCTGGACGCGCAAGAGTGCGTGGCCAACTACAAGTTTATTTCAGCCGTGAATGAGCTGCTGGTCGTGGTTCCCCCGACGACGGGAAACGCCGACGCCATCGCCCGCGTCCGACTGCTTAAAGGGTCCGTTGTGATTGCCTTGTTGAGCTTGATTGAAGGCCGCACGGACGCTATCATTCACGACCGACTGGTCACGGAACTCAACTTTGACACGATCAAAGACAACTTGGTGCAAGTACATGCGTACTTTTTAACGCAATACGATGTGGGTCAACTGCTACTGATTATTTAAATACTAGTAGTAATCTGTTAGTGTTTGTTCTATTCGAATATTTTTGACACATTTTTCACACGACGGAGGAATCTGCGACATCGTAGGGCACTTATGATGGCAATTCAGCGTGCAGCACCGACGCGTACTTGACCATGGGGTTCAACTTGCACATTTTGATGCAACATCTCAAGCAACACCAGCCCCAACTGGCCCAAACGGTGCAGCCCAAAGTCGGGAGGTTGGGGCAAGAGATGGCAGACTCTGATGACCCTCAAAAGTCGTCATGCTTGACATGGCTGGGGGTTCCACGGCGCACTGCCGCCGCCGCCGCCAAACGTTCGCATGCGAAACCAGCGACTTCTTTGGCCGACGCCCAAAAGGATGTATTGTACGTGTTGTTGTGTCCATCTTGCCTTTAGCCGCCGCAAGCTCAACCCGAGAATGATCGAGTGATTTGTTTACATTTCTTTGAAATATCACCACTCTTACAATATATAAAACCCCCAGCATAAAACCAATAACAATAATATTTCTAGGTATGCGCAAGCGTATCGGTTCTTCCAGGACAAATGCGGTCGCGTGGAAATTCTGTGGCGGCGCCTCGACGACGACGACAACAGCGACGACAGGACCAAACACGACCTGGTGCACATGTATTTTCCGGTGCACCCGATCTGTTTTTGCTTGACGGAGCGGTCGAAAGCGCGGCTCAAGGCGACCATCAACACGGACGGCGACGGCACGTCCAAACTCGCCGACTTCTTCTCGCGCATGCCCACTTTGCTGCACGAGATGGAGTACCACAGTCAGTTGCTGCAGCGGCGGCTCATCACGCGGCTAGCAGTGCACACCACGTCCTTGCGCAAGCTGTCGTTTGTGCTGGCGCTAGCGTTGAACTGTGTCGTGCTAATGACGTTTCGCGCGCTAGACAGCGACACCGATCCTGTTGTGGACATCCGGAGCTACGTGTTGCCAGCTTTCCCCGACGACGGCGACAGTGAGATCCACGCCGTGCTGAGGATCTTGGGCACGTGCCAAGTGATCTTGTGTTCGATCTTGTTTGTGTTGTATGCAGTGCACACGGCGCCGCCGCTCGTGATGGACCGGTGGTACCAGCGCAAGAAGCTCCAACTGCTCCAGCACAAACGTCCTCTTCGCGCCGTGGTGGCTTCGCATGTTGCCATCGAGAACCGGTTTCCAACGGCCGACACACGGCATGACCACCACAAACGGTCACTGACAGACGTTGAAGATTTAACGCGATTGCTGGGGGATCGAGTCGAGGTATATATAATATATATATATATATAGGATTCACGAGCAAGTAGACAACGCCACCACGTCGCCATCCGTTTAGCGTCGGCCTCAACATTGTCGCTACGATGTGGGTCCTGGTTGGGGATGCGTACATGGTGTACAGCGGTCTTCTGGTGGTATTCTCCATCCTTGGCACGGTCGTGCACCCGCTCTTCTTTGCATTTCACTTGCTCGACGTCGTGAATCGATCCCAAGTACAGTACTACAGTCCATATTGGCCCCTTTGATATTCGTGTCGATTATACTAAATAAACGTTCAAATAATTATATTTTTATTTTTTATTTCAAACCAACACTATAATTATTTTTTATTTATTCAAATAATTCTTTTCGAAAAGTGTGATTAATATATATATATATATACAAAAAATAATTATTATTATGAAAGAGAAGCATGTTTTAAATGTTGTTGTGAAGATCAATCAATCGTACTTGGCTGCATGTTTGTAGGACCTGAAGAACGTACTCAAAGCCATCGTGTACCCCGGGCGGTCGCTGCTTCTCCTCGTGGCGCTGTATATCCTCGTCGTGTACATCTTTGCCGTGGTGGGGTTTTATTTCTTTCGCCCCGACTACACGCCCGAGCGCAAGTCCAACCCGGACGCGCCCCTTCGCTGCTCGACGTTGTTCTTGTGCTTTCTTACCACATTGGATGAAGGCTTCAAGCAAAATGGCGGACTTGGGGGGTTCCTCGTCCCCCGAGAGCGCGGCACCGACCCCCTTGCGTACCAGCGCATGATGTAAGGAGGAGGAGGACGATTATGACGATCCTGTTGCAATGCTAGCTAGCCCTTTGTGCACGTTGGATGCTACGAGTATTCATGATGGTCATGTCCTTTAAATACATGTGGTCTTTGAGCTACAGCTGTGTGGGGATAGATATTAGTCGTTGGCCACGTTGACTAGATATAGGGCCAACATATTGCATGCTCGTCGTGAATACAAACTACTTCAACGTACTACGATTTGCATGTCGTGATGGGGATGTCGCTATAGATATGTATTAATTATTATATCTGTAGTACCATAGTTTTACCTGTGAGGTGTGATTTAGGCTCATGCTTTACCTGCTTGTATTTAGCTACGACTTGCTGTACAATGTGATCTTGATCATCATTTTGGTCAACATATCGTTTGGCCTGATCGTCGACACGTTTGCCACGATTCGAACGTCGCACAAAGATAAGCTAGATGGGCTCCACGACCGATGCTTCATCTGCTCCATCGACGGCTACACGTTTGACCGGCTCACGGCGCGGGGGTTCCACTTCCACACGCACATGGAGCACAACATGTGGCACTACCTGTGTCTGTTTGTGCACATCAACAAGAAACCTGTGACAGAGTACGACGGCATGGAGCTGGCGTTGGCCATGCAGATGGCAAGGTTCGACGTGACGTTCTTTCCCAATCACCGTGCGATGGCGTTGGAGCGAACGGCGGCGCAGACGACGGGGGATGTGTGGAGGCATGATGACGGCGACCATCATCCTAGTGATGCTACTGACGACAGACCGACGGCGTCTCAACTCGTTCGACCAACGGCGCAGCGGATGGGGATGCCAGGGGACCACTTCCATGGCAAGGGGGGCAAGGGACTGTCGTCGCCCCATCTAGGGCCTGCGTCGTCGCAGCAGTATTCGGTGGAGAAGACGCTGAATGACTTGGTCGAACACCAAGTTGCCATGCGAGCACGACAAAACGAAATGGAAGCGCTGCAGCGTCAGCTGGCCGCCGCCCAGGACTCCATGATGCAATTGCTCACGGCTAAGCTAACTACGCCGCCTATGACGTTGCAGAACGAAGCCCGTCCGTCCAGGCCAAATCAATTTACCTTCAACGACACCACCGACGACCAGCCACGATAGAAATATAAGGTCGTAGTAGTAGGAGGAGTAGTTGGTTACAAGGTTAAGTATCGGGCAGAGGCTAACTCGACCAGCGACGACGCGACCTGTGTTACGTGGTACTTGCAAGGAAGTTTGTCGAATTTCGTACTCAATGCGAGGGCACTCCAGAGAGGCGTCACGGACCTACGTACACAGTGACGTGGTGGTGACCGCATATGAGAAGGGGAGACGTACTCTTGACGAAGGCGGAGGATGGCCGACGACGACACTTGGCCGTGGGTCCCTGGTACTTGATCCACCGACAACACGTCGAAGTTGTGCGTAGCCACTCCAACAGTCCCAAACAATTGCTTGATGCTGGATGCGACTTGAAGCTTCAATGTGGTGGAGGTGATCACGACGGCGGCACTGTCTGCGCTTGGATTGGAAAGGGTTCTGTGACAATCACGAAGTCAGGAACTCGTCGCGTGTTGAGGATGACTGACGTACATCTCAAGCCTCAGGAACGCAAAGCGGGAGGTGCATGTGTACTTGGCATGGTTGGGGGTGTTGCCGAGTGTTGCCGCCACTATCGACATTGGTTGGCCAAAGGTTGCAAAACTCGACGGAGTGGTTTGTCAAATCGACAAAAGTAGGAATAAAATTGACTTCAAATATTATTATATACACAACTCAAGTAATATTTCGTAGTAATATTATATTTCGAACGGCTGAAGCCGAAAAAATCACGAGTTTTCGCAACATCTTATCGCTGAAGATGCAAAACGCGGCGGCGACGGGAGAAGGACTCACCCACGTTCATGTGCGCAAGTGGCGAAAAGAGCTCAAGCATGTCGGCCCTGGTGGCCACTTAGAAGTTCTGGCATGGATCCCTGTGGTACCTACCCCCACTCCTGCTCTTCAGTCTAGTCTCCAGCACAACGTCGACACTGCTGGTAAGTCGTCGGCGGTGGTGAAGAAGGCGCAGTTCAACACCCGCAAACGAACAGCTCCTATCGACGGCGCTGCAGCCCGGATGACGCGCAGTCTGCGGCACAACACACCCAGTGGATCTGAACTGTGGGGCCAACTTCCATCGAACTCGGTGCGACCGCCCGTGCGAAAAGAAGAAAAGAAGGCCGGGGATGACGACAATCCATCCGATGCCGCATCTGGTCGCCCTGCTTCAAATGACACAGCATCCGAACCCCAAGGAAGCATCGAGCACGTGTCCGACCCGTCACCAGCGCCGACAGAGGAAGGTGTCGTGAAGCACGAGTACAGCTTTGCCGACGACGACGACGACGACGACGAAGGTTACATCTCTCCCCTTTCGTCTCCTGATGTCGCGTCCCCATCTCCCGTTGCATCCCCCGACACGTCGTAATCGAAAAGAACGTATATGCACGATCGATTACCCTACGAGTTTCTTGGCTAATCGCGTCAGCATCTTGGTCTCTTCCGACTACATATGTCATGTTAGCATAGCGCACCAACCACATAGACAACGACTCACAGGCTCTGCGTGCCGTGGGTTGTGGCGATACAAGTACTTGGCGAGGTAGTCGAGTGGCTTGATGGTGAGCGCGTTCTCCCCTCGGCCTTTTCGCGTCTGGACCTCTTCTTCTGCCCGGAGTAGACTGGTCAAAGCTATGCAGTGGTCGTGTACATCATGAAGGCGTTAGGAGGAAGATGAGTACCTGGCACGAGGCACGGCAGGAGGTGTTGGATCAGGTACTGCCGGTCGTGCTGGTCGGCGGTTGTGGGCGCCGACGCGACGATCGATTCAAAGAACGCTTGCGATAACGCCTCGTCGCGCTCCGGCCCCGTCGACATGATGATGATGCTAAAGCGTCGTGCTGGTTATCCGTTTCCACGTAACCGAAATGTAACCGTCCAGTGCAATGTTCAGTGTTGAACTTGAAGCCATAAGCCAGAGAAGTACCAATATATACGCAAAAGTGCAGCCAGATACATGCACATCTCCGCCATCCATACTAGCCAAGTCCTTCATTTCCCAAGCTACAGTCGAGAATGTACTCAAGCGAATGTGGCAGTACACACCATGCATCCCAAGACGCATCACTGGTAGCATTCCCATCATGACCTGGCTCACGTCGGTGCCAGCTCCCACCATCTCAACAACCTCATAACGTGCCGATACATCACATACTGTATCCCAGGCTGGGATACAGTGCCAACAACCTGAGTGTGATAGAACACACTGCCACACACTATGGCCTCCTCTATCCACCACGTTCGTAGATAGATTACAGACTAGTGTGTCATGTATCATGGTGTTTCTACTTTTTGCGTCCTCGCTTGGCGGCGGCAGTTCCCTTGGCCTTGGCCGCTTTCTTGTCGTCGGCCTTTCGCTTCAATTTCGAGTCAGATGACGGCAACACCGTGAAGAAGCTCTCCATGCGCTGCTGGGAGTGCGATGTTTTGGCTTTTTTGAGCTTTTCAATAGCGTTCATGACACGGTCGAGGCTGAATCCGTGCTTATCGACAAGGAATTGGCGCAGATCATCCACGTTCGGGTCCTTCCACTTGATGTCCACGTCCGCCATGTCGATCACGTCTGGCTCGAGGAACATGGCGCGCGCTTGCTTGTAGATGGCGTCTTCGCCGAGCCATTCGTCTGGCACTGTGATCTACACATCGTCACACATCGTCGTCACAGCTTTAAAACCAAGATATACGAGTCGTGTATATACAGTATGTACGTAGTACCCCTTTGCTTGGATGGGCTTGCAAGTGGGTGACATAGTTTTCGATAGATTTGTGCTCCTTGATCGCAGACAAGGCTTTCTTGGGGCCGACGCCGCGGATGGAATCGCAATAGTCACACCCGCACAAGATGCATAAGTCGACAAACTAGATCGAGTCATCGAATAAGAGATCGAGGTTGCGACGACGTGTTGGGGGTGGTGGTGGTGGTCGAAGACGTACTTGTTCGTAGCTGAGTTCGAGTTCGGCCAACACCTTATCGAGTTTGATTTCCAGAATCGGCAGCTTGCGACTGGCGGCGATGGTCAGCCGACGAAAGAGCACCGGCGTGCCAAACGTCATCACGTCCATGTCTTCCGTGCCCGAGGCAAACACCTTGTTGTGCTTGGCCAGCGCGGCACACGTCGCTTCGGCTTCGCACGGGGCGTTGATGAATGGCACCCCCATTAAACTACGGTCATGGGCATCCGTCAGATGCAACTTTGACGAGATTAGCATGACGTACGCGAGAAGTTCCTTGCAGTCGTTGTTGTGTTGGGGCGTGGCACGGACCAAGCGCTTGTTGAACTTTTCAATGTCCTCGACGTTGCCTTCTTCGGTCGCGGTCTTCAAGTTGTCTAGAAGTAGGAGAAGTTTGGATCACTTCATCGTCGTCATCATGGTGTGACTCGGTCGTAGTACCCTGCGCAGTCTGTCGCCGCTCCGTGCGCTTGGCCAGTTCACCGCCTTTCATCACGGGCGGCTTCCCGTCGAACACGTACACAGGCTTGAGTCCATTCTCCATCAAGCGAATCGTTCGATTGAACATGCCTTGGATGTGGGACGTGACGTCGCCCGCGTCGTTTGTGAGCATTTGGGCGGCGCCGCCGTGCTCGCCGTTGCTTCGCACGGCCACTAAGAACTGGTACAGCGCCATACTGGCATCAATGGCCACACTCCGTCCGCTCAATGCAGACATCTGGAGCTCCTTCACGCAGCCTGGTGCTTCGTCCGTCAATAGCTTCATCAGCCCTTTGATCCCCATGGTCGTGGATGTGGTAAGTTCCGCTGTGAATGTGAAAATGGAGCCAAAATAGCACTTGCTTTCCCGGCAAATTAAACCTCTTTTAATGAATACGATATAAAAATACAGAGACCACCAAAACGGTATTGTATTTTCAACTTCACTGGTGCATGGCCCTTGGATGTCGTCGTCGTCGCGTGTAGAGACCTTGGAGGACTCCGACCCGGAGGTGATTGTCATTCACGAAGATGACAGCGAAGACGATGAGTGCTTTGACATGTCCAACCCGATGGCGCATGTGAAAAAGGACCCTTCACCGCCGCAAGCCGCAACCAAGTCTGCTGGTGCGCAGGGCAAGGTGGTGCAGCAGACGCGAAAGCAGGCCAAGGCTATCAAGTCGAAGACAGACAACACGTCTCCAAGTCAGCCGACAGATCCCTTGACAAAGGCCAAGCCTAGTGTCGCAACTGGTAGCGCTTCGGCTACACTCTCGCCCTCACATTCGGCCAAGAAACCAGGCAACACCAACAATGGCGGACCAGCGCTCCGATCCCCATTATCTGAATCCGACTTGGACGAGTCGTTCGTGTCGGTACAAAAGGTTATTGCGTCGACTTCGTCCACCGAGTCGTCCGACGTCGACGAAACGCTTCCCGTGAACCGCACGTCGATCACGTTGTCAAAGTGGGCGAGTCGGTTCCTCGCGCCGCGCGCGCCGGCCGCGTTGGTCGAAGACGTCGACTTGCAACCGATGCAGGACTTCATCTTGGACGACTTTGGCACGCGCTTCCGTGGCGACACTACCACCTCGGACCACGAACATGACGAGCATGCAGAGGCCTCGGACGGCGACGAGTCGTCCAGAACACTGGCCGTGGGCGCGCCCATTGTGCAGAAATCTCCCCCGCTAGGCCGCCCGGACAAGCCGAACGCCCCGCCGCCTGGAAACGCATCCCGGCCGAGACCCGAGTCACGGTACTTCAAGAAGGACCTGACCACCAAATGCTTCAACTGCGGCGAGATCGGCCACATGTCCAACGCGTGCGTCAACTCGACCGTGCTGCGTCCATGCTTTATGTGCGGCTACAGAAACCACAAATCGAACGAGTGCCCGCACTTGCTTTGCCATCGATGCCACGAACCTGGACACGAACTTCGGGTGCGTCGCATACAGTAGTAGTACAAACTGTCACTCACCCCAGATGTCCTCGTCATGCCAAACATCGTGTGTGTAGAACTGCCCCAATGGTCGACAGAACGTCAGCTTTTGCGCCACTTGCGGCGCATCCGACCACATCAGCCGAGTACGACACAGTGTAACCACCTAGCTCGTAATGAGACTTACGCGATTGTCGTTAGGAATGTCCCCCTCGACTTAGCGACGTCAAGTATGTGCGATGCATGGTGTGCTTTGAACGCGGCCATCTCGTACGGATTAATCAATCTAATTCATTGCTCGCGAATGACATGTCCTCATCATAATGATCAAATAGACCTGTGTGCCGCACTCGCGACCTGCAAACAAGCGTATTTATTGCCCCCAGTGCTGTGGCCCACATCCCCACGAGGTACGAACGATATCATTGTAATTGTACGTGGTTTGTAAATATATATATATATATATATATTATGTATCGATCGAGTCGCGTAATGTTTTCCACTGTTAAAATTTGTACTATAATAGTATTGTGCTTTCGAGTGAAATTTCGTGTTGTGGCGTGGTTTCTCGTTGGAATTTAAATCGATTTGATTGGCTACCTCAGATGAGCTCAAAATTATTAGCCAATCAAAACCTTCTCAATGAAATTCAACCAATCAGATTGATTGTGGATCGGTTTGGCCCTCCCCAAATTTGTATCAAATTGACAATATTTGGGGTGGTTTTCTTTTTTGTGATCGAAAATTCTGTTTTTCGAATCTTACGGTTGATTGGTCCATTTTTGATGGGTGGTTGTTGTCATGTAGGAATGCTATGGAGGAGGACGAGGACATCGCGGCCGGTCGTCGTACGAAGACAGGTCGGCCAGGCCTCGATACAACGAAGACAACGGACGACGTCGAGACAACCTGCCTGCTTTGAGCAACAAGACGTGCTACAACTGCAACAACACGGGCCACATCGCCTCCAATTGCCCCACGAGCAAGCCTCGCGGGGTCAAGCACCAGAGGTACCGTAAGCAGCTTGTTCCCCTTGAGATAGTACGGGGTTGTGATGCGATTGATCGGTAGGTTTGAAAGCACCAACGATACTACGAACTACAGCAGTAAACGACAGCGTGTGGACGACAACCACCACGACAATCAATCGTATGCGAGAACGCACTTCGCGCGGCGTTGATCGGCGGAGGTCTAAGACGTCCATGTAGGCTCAACGATGTACATTTACAGGGAGAAACATGCAGGGTAACCTCTATTAGTACAAAGATGGAAATTCGATCATCCGGGGGTTATCCGGATGAATGGATGATTAACCGGAGGATTGACGGAAGAGAAATGATGTACCCAGCGATCGAGCGAGCTAGGGAGCAGTTCCTCCAGCGCGGATGTCGGGGCCAAGTGTCCACTGGCCGTGAAAGCGGCAATCCGCCAACAGCGCCCCCCCTAATGCTGTCTTCATCGTCCAGGACAACGAGAACCCCCTTCATGTATGGCGAACAGTCGTTGACCACACTCGGGGAGTGTCTCGAGCGCGATTTGCAAGGGCTGCATGCCGCGACCACAACCTCCCTATGCGAAGTGGAAGCAATGTTTGGCGAGCTTGTGTCGATGATGGCCCAGTCGCCCCGAACTTCCATTGCATTGCATTGGCCCGATGGAAAAGCTAACGCAAACCAACGCTCCCTTCCGACCGACGCTTCCACGACGGTAGCAGTTAACGACAAGGCAACATGCACATCGAGCAATCAATTGGAGACCAAGGCGACCCAGACGTCGGAACCACAAGTGGCATGCGTGTCGACTGTGGATCTCACGCACATCAACCTCCAAATAAGTCTCGAGCAGTGCTTGTCCCGGCAGTTGCGGCGCAACAAACTTAGCGCATTGGGTGAACGCATGAAGTTACGCTGCGTGGTGCTTACCTGGAGAAAGGTTCAACTTAGTCGAATGCAATGGGCAGATCGCGCCGCAGCTGCATGCGCCGCGGTAGCCTGTCCAACAGAAGAAGACACTTGGATGCATGAGATACGTGAAAGGGACGGCAAGTATGGAATGGCGAAGGCCGCGCATGCCCGACGGACATGTCGCCGGGTGTTAATTGCATGGTTTCGCATTTTGGCGGGACGAAAGGCCGAAGGGTTTTGTTAAGTACGTGTTCGCACTTAATCCAACACACGAAACAGCCCGATGATTGGCTAGCAAAACCAATCGACATTTGACACCATCATGGCAGACTCGATCGATGCGATCGATGGCGGCGACGACACCCGCCGCAATATCGTGGACAACGACCCACAGATAGAGGTGACGGATCAGGCAGGAAACGACAATACAGCATCCGAAGCCTCCGCATTCGCCGATGAGGCCCCGAAAATCGGGAAAACACAACTGCGACGTCTTAAACGCGAACAGATTTGGACCGCTGTGAAGGAGAAGAAACGATTGAAGAAGGAGGAGAAGAAGGCGTTGCGTCCTGCTGTCGAGCAACCTGTTTTGGACATGAGCGACGCGGCGGTGCTCGTGCGGAAAGAACGGTCGATTCTCAAACGCGAGAGTTTCCTCATGCGTGCGAATGAAGGGTCGACGATCGTCATCGATTGCGGGTTCGAAGAGGACATGACGAGTCGGGAGAAGAAGTCGTTGTCGCAGCAAATCATGTACGTATGTGTTGTCTACCCCTCCCATCTCACTGCATCTCTCATTTTTGCCGGGCGGCAGGTTTTCGTACGGCGTCAACAAGCGCAGCGACACGCCAGCGACCATGTTCTTGACGTCCCTGACGGGTGAAACCGAAGCCAACTTGGTGAAAATCGGTGGGTTTGGCACGTGGCTCGGCGTACGTTCCTTCTTTCGATCCATCCTGCACAAGAATGTGAATCGTCATGCGCTCGTCCCAGTAGTGCAGCGCCACGCCCAAGTCATACATGGACGTGTTCAAGAAGGAAAGCCTCGTCTACTTGACGGCTGATTCCCCCAACGTGATCAACGACCTCCAATCCGACAAGGCACGACCGACCTGTCGATCTATGATGGATAATTCACTGTTGACAATGTGATATTGCCTTTCTTTTACCCAAAATTTGGACTTTTTTGCTGATTCTTTGCCAAATCTATCAATCGATTCTTTGACTTTTGTATGTGAAGATCGTTGCCTTTCTTTTACCCAAAATTTGGTTGACTTTTGTGTGAATTCTCCAAATCTATATCATCAATCGATTCTTTGTACTGACTTTTGTATGTGAAGATCGTACAAAGTTCAATCGAACACTAATTCGGTGTTGACTTGGTCGAAGAATGAATCTGATTGGGTACTTGATGAGTATTGTGGGTTTTGATTGGTCGATCATCGATTGTCTGCTGATTTGGTGATCGATTGAGCACCGAAACACTCCAATTTTGAATGTATCGACTTGACGTAGGTATACATCATTGGCGGGATTGTCGACCGCAATCGATTGAAAGGCGCAACGTTCGACAAAGCAGTGGCCCAGGGCATTCAGACTGCCAAGTTGCCTCTGGACAAGGTCCTCGACATGGGTCAAGCCACAAGGGTGCTCACAGTGAACCACGGTACAGAGAGAGTCAGTCCTATGGAGAAAGGGGGCAATCTGCTCATGTTGTTTGTGATGATAGTGTTTCAGATCTTGGTCGACTACTCCAACGTGCGCGACTGGACCCAAGCGACGTTGAGTGCGCTCCCAGGTCGAAAACGAGCTACGCCCAAAGCATAAGCAGCACCCAACACTGCCATCTTCGTTTTAACGCAAACACTGGAGAGCTTGTTCCAGCCGCTGAATCGCCAGCTCCACCTCTCGCGACTACAATCCACGAGGCATGCATTGTGTTGAATGTCAGGCGATTCCATATTCGTTCCTGTACCTTGAGCGCCGCCGCGGCAAACTTGGCGCACTCCATGGCGTCGTTGATGTTGTTTTGCGACCACCCCTCTCCTGTCCGAGCTGGACCAGCAGTCACAGGTTGCGGTTGGTACGATGGAATGGATCGTTGGGGGGCCGGTTCAGAGTACGTTGGCTGCGTCAACTGGGGAGGGGTCGGAGGCGGGGCATACTGCGGCGCGGACGGCGGTGGCGCGTAAGCAGGTGGAGAAGGCGGCGGTGCCACTACATCCATGGAAGTCAAAAATAGTATTCGAGTAGAGTTACACGCATGTGAAAGCAGAGTGCAGTCGCTCGTTACTTTACCTGCTTGTGGAGGTGGGGTATACCGTGGCGGTTGCTGTTGGAATTCGGGTTCGACAGGTGCTGGTCGTGGTTGTTGAATATCGTAGCTAAATGCCGCCATGTTTGGGAAATCGGGGGCGTTGGAAGGAGCAGGGGCTGGCGGGGAAGGGGCTGCGACGAATTGCTGTTGCGCAGGTGCTCCTGCGGTGCCAATGGCGTCGACGGCGGCGGAGTTTGGGATCTACCATGGACGTTGGCATTAGCTACGAGTGGTCATCGAGATGGGGAAGGCGAGAGACGTACTTGTTCGCTGGGAGCTCCAGGCGTGGGAGTTCGGCCTTCTTTGATGGCTTTCAGAATGTCGGCGGCCTTGAATTTGCTGTACTTTGTCTTTTCCAACACGTCTTCGCTGGGAGGTCCAAACTGCTTCAAAATGTCGAAGAAGCTCCCGGCCGCATAGAATGTACGAGCAGTGTTCCTACAAGGAAGCATCCATGAGATAAGGAGATGGGAAAGGCGCGTCAAACTTGTTGGAGCCGCCGTTGCGATCTTCTTCGTCGGCTCGCATGAAGATGTCATAGGCAAAGTTCTCGCAGATGATGCGACCTTCTTCATGAGTGTGCGCAGGCAACGAGCGCATCTCCAATTCCAGCGCTTCCATGAGGGAAAGCAAGTAGTTGGACGCTTCGTCCGACGCGTCGTGGTTCCGAAGCTTGATCCCAAGCTCCATAGCGTATTGTCGACAATAGTACGCCACCATCTGGCTTTCGGGGCGGCTTCGGTCCCGATCCAGCTCTTCTGCCCGTCGTATGAACGGCGTCACGGCCTTGAACGTCGCGGGGATCTTGCTCGCCATGCTCTTCTCGTTGCTTTCAAAATGAAGTTCCTCTTGTCCTTCCCTGTCCGGAAGCAAACATTCTCTCGCAGAGTGTTGGTGTCAAACACCAATGATATAGAAAACACAAGTCCCAGTGTTTTAAAGTACTTCGAAGTACATACAAAACACAGTTTCAAATTGGCCAATGGGTTTACTTGAATTTATGATAAGCCAATCAAATCGCTAGAAACGAACGAAAATTACATTGTTAACTGTGAACCGACCGACCCCACCCAGAGTATACTATTACAGAGCATACTATTAATAGTATTGAGTATACTATTAATAGTATTTCGAAGGTACTAACTAGTATTAATACATGTATATGATGTTACGTATTACCACTATATTCTTCAAATAGGATTATATAATATTTCAAGAATATAGTGGTAATAATATCATATATATATATATATATATATATATATATATATATATATATCGTTAAATTACCACGATACTATTCTTGAAATGTGATGCTTAAACAGACGACGGGGCGTTCGGCGCCCAACGTAACCACATACATAGACTTCGCGACTATGTAATAAAAAAACTGCACCATGCAATTAAATAGAGATTTGATGCTGCCATATACACAAGAGCGATGCTGGAGGCTTCAAACGACGACGGTGTCGTCCGCCGAGAGCTCGACCGTGATCGTGTTTGGTTTCACGTACAAGCCGGGTATGTTTTGCCTGGTCTTGACTCGGATCTGAAACGCATCAAAGCACTCAAACACTTGGGGGTGCACTGGGTTGGGCGGGTGCTTGTAGCACGGGATGAACGTGTCGACCAACGTGAACGTGACGTGCACGACGCCGGCGGCAAAAGGCGCGCCGAATTGCTTGTCGCAGTCGCCCACGAAGAACGCGTCTGATGATGCATACGTCGACGGCGCGCACCAAAATGGAATCCATGCGACAGTGCCGCCCGGCTGCAGGTGGTCGCCCTCCACAGTCACCACCAGTGGCTCGTCCAGCATCGCATATGCAGGCTCTAACGACGTGATGGCGGGCCGCGGCGTCCACACCGTTTGCACATATGGCGAAGAAAGCGTATACTGAACCAGCACGAAAGTGAAGATGGCATACCTACGATGAAGAGGTCGGTCGTTCAGATGAGAATGCAAACATGCAGGTAACTATCATCTACACACACTACCTAGACCACTTGGAGTAAAAGTTGAGCAAAAGGCCAAGAAAGGCGGCCATGACGAGGGCGTCCAGAATAGGACCAAGGCACTCCCTTGGCACAGTGACAGGCCACTCGAATGACGCCATGCTGCCCCCTTCCACGATCGCTTGCAACCACTTCAAGCTGGCAATGTCGTCGGATACGCGTAGGTTGTGGGCGCAATGAACTAGCTTCAAGTACAGAATGGACGCATGCTGCCGCACCAGCGCCACGTTTGTCTCCATGTGTCGGGTAGGGAGCTCGTCGCAGAGGGTCCAGTACGCCACTGCTACGATCAAAACGATTGTGCATGCATTGAGCACTGCTTGCTTGAGGAAGCTCGTCGGCGAATGGCATCCCAGAGGCCACATGCTACGTAAGAAGCGTTAACCATACATTCAACTCGCGCAGGGTTACTATGGTGAGTAAAAACGCTGAAACGGAACGCAAAACAGCACGATGAATGGCATCGACACAAGGCCGACGATCGTCCAAAACACGTGCGAGAAGAAGCCGGATCGCTTAGCTCCATGGGTTTCACGGCCTTTTGCGGTCACGTTCGTCCCCCCTCGTGGAGTCCACTCGTCGTCGTCGTGGCCATCCCTGTCCAACTTGTGGACGTACGCATCGAGCCACTGAGTCCATTTGGGCTTTCTCTTGAGGTTTTCCAGGCGCTGCTCGATGATCTCATGCGACATGAGGTCAAACAATCGGTTGCTTTGCTTCACATCCTGGTCGTGGTCATGGTCCGACTCGAACCGCGGCGCTGCCACCCGAAACACCATTGTGTGAATTGTCAATTCTGGTATTGACGCAAATTTGAATTTTTCCAAAATAGTGACCAAACCTAACAAGTATTTGGCGAAAAGTGCGAAATAATAACACTTTTCAAAATCCACCAATCCGACCCAAGCGACGAAAAAACTGACAGTCAACCAAAATCTCGTACTACTACAGTACTAGTATTACTCTAGGTACTGCAGAAGCTCATGATGCAATGCTCCATCGCGGCCCCCAAGAACCATCTGCATACAACTTGACTGAGCTACGAAACCACAACTTTATGGAAATAAAACACCGCTGGCTGTTGTTGCAACTGATATGTATGCCCCTCCGTTCAAGCACTCCTCTTTCAATCGTCCAAATGTACAGTGGCAACCCTAAAGCAATCACGATAAAAGCCTATGTAGAGCCAGCCTTCTTCTCCCGAGTGATCTCTACTTGTAAATTTACATGTAAGTAACTTACATTATTGTATAGCTCACTTCGTTCGGAACGCCAGCCATATGCAACTCATAACAGCGGCCAACATGCACTTTGTTATAATCAGACTCTTCGTACTATCGAGTCCGGATATTTCCGGACGACGACGTTTCAGAATTTGTAACTGCACCACTCGTGACAAGTCCAGGAGATCACTCCAACAGGCCACCACTTGGGAGTTCGTTACGCCCACGCGTATACTTCTATTTTGTGTGTGAGCTATGGAGGTGGTTGCCGCCGACACGGAGACGACACCGCTTCCTCCTTTTCCCGTGGCTCCTGTGGACGTACCTCCTCCTGTCCCGAGAAGTCCGACGAAGTCGTTCGTGGATGGCATTCCTCATGATAGCTCGTTCGGCCCGACATCAACGCGCCCGCTTGTCCATGATGGAGTCATCGACATGCGCCTGCTCATGATCTCCATTTGGAAGCACCGCAAGAACGTCGCGTTCACCAACTCGTTGTGCGACGAGCTGAGCAAGCTCACCAACACACGGCCCATCTTGGATCAGGTGGACTTTTACCTTCCTCAGGTACACATGCCATCTTGTACAGACCACCAAGCCACATCCCATATTGCTGCGTACATGCTAGCTGTCCCACATGGTGCTCCACTTGGAAAAGGAGCTGCCGATGGAGGCGATGGAGCAGTTTGTGATGCTCTTGTCGCTGAGTAGCAGCCACTTTGCGCTGCAGTTCTTTTGGATAGTCTACGGTGCGTTAGACGAGCATCGGCCCAAGAAGAACGGCAACCCGCGCACGTTTACGCGGTGTGCGCAGCTCCTTGTGATCTTGGAGCAGTGTTTCATCTATGGATCCCCCGTGAACAAGCAAGCCAAGGTTGGTCGAGACTGCCATATGTATATACATGTCGACATGGCTACGCTCTATGGTCACATATACGGTTGATTAGAGGCATGGAATAATAACGAATGGTAGGAATTGTTTGCCAGCCATCAGATCTCCAAGGCGGAAATGGGGTTGATTCTCAAAGCCGACCGTCGGTTCTTTGCCGCTCAATCTAGTGCGTGCATGTCGCTTGTAGAAGAGTCATTTGAAGGGTAAATTAACGTCCTTCTTGCCCTTATGTCGACGTGATTACCCCATTAAACTCCAAATCTCCATACATTTTCCCCCTGTGGCCACGACTAGATGGCTGTACAAGAAAGGGGGCGGCACGAGCAAACTGGGCCGCCGGAGCTGGCATCGTCGGTGGTGCTGCATCGAGCGCAAGATCCTGTTCATTTACAACAACCGTCACGATCGTCATGCCCGCAACACAATTCCTCTTGAACGGGCAGAGGTATTTATCCTAGCTACAACTAACTACTCGTCGACCATCCCACAAGTCTAAGTCGGAGGCGCTGTAGGTTCGAGTTATTGCAAACCCCAAACGGCATCATTACTTTGAGATCCACCACAGTTTTAGCAACACAACATTCAAGGTACTTTAGCTTGTCGTTGGGTTCTTTTTGCTTATGTTTTGTATGTAGTTTGCCGCGTTGACTGCCCAAGACCTCCAGGAGTGGGTAGACAAAGTGGACGTCGCCTCAGCTCCCCCCGGGCCCCCTCCATCGTCCCCGTCCAAGGTGGGGCCGTCCCGCGCCATCGAGCGCATGTCCGATCGCATGCGGTCGTTCATTCTCGAGCCTGAACGGAGAAATAGCGACGACGACGACGACGACGCGGTCATCTTGACCGAGCCGTCCCCTGCTGCTGCTGCTGCTGATGGCGGTGCTTCGTTGGCTGACAACAAGAACGCCGATAGTGGCAAAGAGCACGAAGTGTCCAAGGCCGCCCCCGTGGTGGATCCTCCATCGACCGAACAACACAACGACATTTTCGTTGCGGAGAAAGTTGCTGGGGGTATTGGTACCCCCCAAGACAACTCGTCCATTCGAAACGCACGCACGTCGTCAGGGTCGGCTCCAGTCCATTTGACGTCGGATGAGCAAATGCGATACGACTTTTTTACGGCGCAAATCTCATTTGTCAAGGCGATCACAGACATTTGCGAAGACTTGCGCCTTGTGGACGTGTCCAAGCGAAAGGAACTCCTCCCAACTAAACTCACCCGTCTCCACGAAACCCTTCCCAAGTATGCGTACCTGCCGCTCTGTCGATCCACCGACCACTTTTACCACGTCGCAGCTGTGTGTGCCCAAGAAGGCTACGTCTTCAAAACCCATGTACGACTACTGCTGACTCGGTTTTTGTCCCACGATCAATATTTGGTCGTTTTATGACGTGAATATAGTTTGTAAACGTATTGGAATGTATCGTAAAATAGATATATATGTTGTCTACCTAGACTGTAGAAACGTACTTTTGTATGGATCAAAATGAGATTTATAGAATTCTAAACACGAAACCCTATATATATATTTTAGAAGGATCAAGTATTATGTGTATTGTGGTTCGACACCCTATATCTAATACTAGTACTGTACTATTATTGATCGATCTAGGAACGAGCCCCGGTGCTAATGCATTTCCTCACCACGCCCAACTCGGCCAATATGGACGTGTCGTGCGCGTTGTTTGCGCATTTGCATGCCCAGGACGAGCACATTGACACGGTGAAATGCAACGCTCCCGTGCTGAACGAGTCGACGCCGTTCATCGACGAACTGCTCATGGTACGCCAGTTGTTTCTGTGACAACGATGATGATGAGGATATATGTTGTGATAAAGATATTGATCATGACGATAGGACGACGACAGACGAACTAAGCTGGCGGCCATATTTGGAGAACTCAAGTGCCAAAAGAGTGCCCGGTTAGCCCACGCACACCACCCGCACGGGGACGGAGTGCACTTGCAGTCGTTCATTGCCAAGGTTTTTGCCTATATTGTTGGCCTAATTGTGTCATCGTTCGCATATTTGCGTCATTTTCATTTGCAATTTGAACATGTCATCTCCGTTTACACACTAATTCGATGTTGAATTGGTCAAAGAGTGCATTTGATTGGCCACTTGATTAGTGTGCTGAGTTTTGATTGGTCGATCGATTGTCTGCCGATTCATTCGATTGGGGCAAATTTGATGTTCATTCTGTCTTTTCGCAGCATTTGGGCTGACTGTGTGTGTATGTGCGTCTTGATGATACATATATACATTTGGTTGGATTGTGTACCATGGTTTCGAGTAGAGCTACGACGACCTGCGCCAGGAAGTGCTGGTTATGCAGCTCATCTCGTACCTGGACGATGTGTTCAAGCGCGAGCACCTCAAGCTCAAGCTGCATCCATACCGTATTCTGTCGACAGGCGCCAGCACCGGACTGATCGAGCTCGTTGCGAACGCCACGTCATTTGACGGGCTGAAGAAGAGTCCTGGGTTCAAATCCCTACGAAATCACTTTGAATCGATCTATGGCGCCACCAACAGCACCATGTTCCACACAGCGTCGAGTAACTTTGTCCAAAGTCTGGGTAGGATACATATATATATATATATTTACTGATACCTTTGTCGTAGCGGCGTACTCGATCGTGTGTTATATCTTGTGCATTAAAGATCGACACAACGGCAACATCCTCCTCGACGTCGAAGGCCACGTCGTGCACATTGACTTTGGCTTTTGTACGTACCTATTTATGTACAAGTATATACAGTATATATATATATAATTGATCGATTTTCATGGGTTCGAGGTCAATATTTAAAGGATAATTTTCGGGTTGGCGTATTGCTATTGTATGGGTCTGCACAGCCTTTAGCTATTGTCGACACGACAAAAAACATGTACATATATATATAAATATATCGCCTGCTCGGCTAGTTTGCATGGCTTGCGTTCCAGGATGAAATATATAATATTTTTTACTAGTCTTGGGCCGGGCGCCGGGGGGGTCGTTTAGCTTTGAGACGGCGCCGTTCAAACTCACGATGGAGATGGTCGAGTGCATGGGCGGCAAAGATTCGGCCAACTTCAAAACATTTACGGACCTGTGCATCCAGGCGGCGGTGGCGGCGCGGCGGCACGGTGAAACGCTGTATACGCTTGTGGAAGTGATGAGTTTCCACTCCAAGCTGCCCTGTTTTAGCGGTATAATTATTTCGAAGATGCTTCTTCTCACCACGTTCTTTTCTGCTTTCGTCACCAATGTCGTCACCATTGTCGTCATCTTAGGAAACGTCACGGCGACGCTCCAAGCTTTTCGCGACCGGCTGTTCCTGAACGTCCCCGAAGACAAAGTGGGGCGGGTGGTGGAGGGGCTGATTCACAAGGCGTTCGACAACTTTGGCACGGCCAAGTACGACCAGTTCCAAGAGTACTCGAACGGCATTGCCAAGTGAAGGGTCGTCGTATATATCCGAGCTTTCGTACAGGTTTATTATATATCTATTGTTCATACCTACAATATCAACATTGTGACGTTAACGCCATTGACTTGTGCGCCACTTGCTCGCACACAAACGGATGCAAATTGAATGGACGGCAGGGACAAGTTTGTTCTATTTGATTGTTTCAATCATAGGACTAAGCTTAGGAATAGCATGTATACTAGTGCTATGTACGTACAGTCGTATAACCTTAATAACTCGTCGTCGTTGCGTTTTGGATCATCGTTTAGGAGGAGGGTTACTATAATTTTCGAAGCCCCCTAATCTAATATATATATTTGAAATTTCCATACAAGTATGAGGTGTTGCGCTGAACGAAAAAACAAATCGGTTAAGCGATGAGATGTCACAAATCGGATCGACCACGGGTACTGGCCTTGCTATGGTAGGTTCATCTTGTAAACTCGTTCAACCGTTGAACCTAAGCTTACACTTGATTATTGTGCTTGTGTTCGAGAGTTGTAGTATGCTCTCATACATGTTTACATCGCTTTTATATAAGGATATGCTTTACTGGCACGCCCACCCCCCCCAATACCACCCCACGACCAGGAGCGTTGTCACTTGCCACCCGACCCCCGAAGCGCTGCTGTGGACCAATACAGGCTCAAAGCACGGACCACTGTTGATGTCGTCGATGATCTCTACCGCCACCTTCTCGTAAAAGACGGGCTTGGCACCGCCGTTGTCGTTGAGGAACATGGCGCTGGACGTGCACGTGTAGTTTGAACAGGGGGTGTTAGCAAACCCCGTGGGCACGTCGTCACTGGCGCAGGGGGTCGGCTGGCACGAGAACGCCTGCGTAGCTTTGGACTGGCACACGAACATGCCGTCCGCGCACGTGTCAGGCCAGGCGGCGGATGCGCTGACCTGGACCAATACAAGTGACTAAGCCACTACCGGTAGCTCTAGAACGTTCAGAGGAAGGGACGTACGGGGTTGGTGGGGGTGCATGGGGAGTACCGGTACGCTTGCTGGCTCAGCCCGCACTGGTCAAACGAAGAGGGGGCGACCGCGGCGGCAAAACTCGCACATACTTTGAACGTGGTCTGGCCTGAGAAGAAGCCTGGGTTGCGTGGGGGAGACAGGAATTGGGGAGACTGGGGGTTGCACGAGGCGCACATAATATGGGCTAGAGTGCTCTTGTGGACGTTGAGCATCTCTGCGCACACTGTACCTAGGAGTTGTACAACTTCATATCTAAGGTGATATGAATGTGTACGTACTTGACGCGAGTAAATTCACGTATTCACGTTGAATGGCATTGTCGTGGACCGGTAGACAACACCGCGCCGCCTGAAATTGCGTGCAAAACGCCAGGGCGTACTTGGTGCTGGTCTACGACAACGAGAATTCAGCTCGGAGGACGTATATGGGTTGAGTGAGGGTGGACATGAGTTCATACTTGGTAGGGAGGCACGCCACTGGCCAAGCAAGTACCATCTTGGGCGCGCACGACACTGGCGACGATTGCTGCCCACACAGCCACAAGTCGGACATTGAAATGCATACGACGACCCATCTCCGTTTTGGAGTTGCGGTAGGGCAATGATATGGCGGTTTCACGCCGCCAGGTTTAAGGCAAGTTACACTTGAACATTACACTCGTAAGTGGCAATAATAACTTCGAAATCTTTTCGTTCGATTTTTCCCATACTGTATTGGAGCGACAACGTTCATGGCATGCAAAAGCACCAATCTCTCCCATTGGTCAATCCCAAATTATTTGTTGCTGATTGGCTACAATCTATTTCGATTTCCTATCGGAAAGGGCGAAATGAGTTACCCGTAGTACACACACAGTACCTCTGGATAATGACCATGGGAAATTTGATAACAAAAACAACAATAAAATACTAGTTTTACTATTTGTCATAGTAGACAACTCATTATACATGCTGGTACTATGACAAGCTACAACTCGCCCGTATAGCCCATTTTCAGGGCGGCTGCAAAATCGACCATGGCATCGTGCAAGTGCTTTTGGGACGACAGCAACCGGCCTCGGTACACGTAGAACGGGGCAAACGTAGGCATGCACTTCATCGCATACGAGAAATTACACACGGCGTCGTCGACGCGGTCCAGCTTTAAATACACACACGCCTTGTTCGCCCATACAAACGCGCAGTCGGGGATCAACGTACTCGCCATATCCAAGTGGTACAAGGCCAAATCATATGACTGGAGCAGCAAGTAAACCACGCCAAGGTTGACACTGGCAACGCCCAGCTTGGGATTGATCACAAGGGCTTGTGAAAAGTACTCAATCGCGTCGTTCAGGTTGCGGTCGTGGACCGCCAGCGTCCCCTACCCCCATGTGAGAGTGGGACAATCGTTTGTTTTGATTGGTGGTTTGGTGGGTCTATACTACTAACTAGTATTGTGTACTGTACCAAATGAAAGTACACGTCAAAATTCAACGGATCAAAGTACACAGCGTTCAAGTAGTCGAGTCGGGCAGCGTCGACGTCGAGCATGAGTTCGTGTACTTTGCCGCGATTGGCGAGATGCACCGAGAGGGTCTTCTTGATGCCGAGAATCGACTTTTTGTCGGCTAGCACCTCTGCCGCCACAGACATGCGCCGCGTCCGCCCGCCATTTTCTTCGGCACGTTTCGTTGGGTCTAGAGCAAGATTGGAGTATCAATATATCATAATAACGATCAAGTGCAAGTAGATGGCGGACGTACGCGGGGCAGACGGCGTGAGCTGCTGGCGCCGGCGGTGGAGTTCATGCAGCGCCATGGCCTTGTTCTTGACGAGCAATGTGTACTCCATTGCAACGATCGGACTTAAAGCCACGGAAATGTTGACCGCAGCATTCATATGCTCCATCGCGTGTGCGAATTGGCCGGTTTCGAGCAGCATCATGGCCCTTTCGTCATGAAAGTCCTGGTTGGTCGGGTCCAGCGCCATCACAACGCTGTATTGCCGCGACTAGAACAACCGTTTGACCATATTAGTATTGGTATGGTTCTAATCTGCTAACACTATATTTTTACACACACAGAGGGTGTCGGACTCCCAACAACCAGAGCCACAAACGATAGAGTTCAATACTCTATAGCAACGCTACTACTACAACGACCACAACAGCACCCCCCCAATCTCCAACACAACAGCAACAGCAATTCCAACAGAGCAATGTCAACCATATCAGAAACCACAATCCCAATGGCAACTTCAATACTAACTACCTACAGCAACTACAATAGAAACGAAGACAACAGGACTACTCAAATATAGACCACTACATCCGTGATTAATGTTGTAATAATGAATCCAATGCATGACAAGACAAGTACGTACGGCGTTGGACTCATCCCCTTTGGCCCGAAACAAGGCGGCGAGGTTGAGTCGGATGTTGACATCGGTTGGGTTGATACGTGTGGCGCGGAGGTAGCAGTGCAGCGACTGCTGCAGCAACGACTTGCTCGTGTCGGCCTTGGACAGCGCCGGCGCGTTGGTGGTGGCCAGCGCTGCCGACGCCGCTGCCGCCGTCATGTTGGTCGAGTCCGTCATGCACAGGGCCATGGTAAAGAACGTGTTGCCTGCGTCCAAGTAGGCGTCGATGGCCACAGGATTTTTGCTCGACAACGACCTAAACAACGCGATGGCTTCGGTGAACCGGCTCAACTTCAAGTACACGTAGCCGAGTCCCATGTGTAGCTCCATGTCGTCGGGTGCGTTCTTGTGCACGTCTTCAAAATCTTCGGCCGCTACAAACAACACACCAAATGGTCAACTCGACGGGAACAGACATGACAATTATACGTACCGCCTTGGAAGTTCATGAGATGGCAGCGCGCGATGCCGCGATTCCGCAGCGCGTCCATGTTGGTTGGATCGAGGGCGATGGATTTGGTATAGTCCGAGTCGGCTTGCGCCCACACGTTCAAAATATGGTACGCCACGCCACGGTTGTAGTAGGCGAGCGCGCAGTGGGGGTGGAACTTGAGTGCCTGCACCGCAAGTAGCGGTTGTATGAGTCTTGTCGCTCATATTACAGAGGATACATACTATGAGTTGTTTACCTTGTCGAAGCACTCGATGCTAGCCGTGTACATGGAGAATTTGCACTTGAGCACTCCTGCGCTGATATACGCGTTCAGGTTGTGCGGGTCGATTTTGATGGCGGTGGCGAGGTCGTCGTAGGCGCGATTGAACTCTCCGCCGAGGGCGTACAGCGCCGCGCGCTCGACGTACGGATCGCTCATGACTTCGCTGGCTTTCATGGACTTGGTAAAGTCTGCGGCCGTGTCCACGTACGTTTGCTTGATGAACGCTGTCATGCATGTCGGGTTCATGTCGGTGGCGGACAGTGTCACAGGCAGCGGCTGGCCCGACTGAAAGTTGTTTTCGTAATAACAAGGCACGCGCTCGCCACGCTGCATCGCATACAGTTGGTTCCACGCCTTGCTGAGCAGCTGGCTCCGACACAACGCACGCTCGTAGTACATGCGATACAGTTCCGACTTGTCGGCCAATGTGAGAGCATGGTCGTAGTCCAAAATGGCAGTCTATCATCACCACCACATAGTATTAGATTTTTGGATCGTTCGAGTCATCCTGCAGGTGTGTTGTAATTTGGTGAGAATAGGGATAACGTATTGTGTGCTTGTTGTTGTTACGTATATATAATAATCGTAAAGAGGGGGGGGTCATGGTCAACACTAGGAGGAGCACCGCACCTTGTACGCGTGATTGCCAATATAGCACTGCGCGCGCCGCACATAACTCTTGGCACAGCCCGGGTCGGATGCGATCGCGAGGTTGATCACATGGAGAGACGCTTCCGTGTCGCCCATTGAATGCAACGACTCGGACAACAAGCACAGGTTTTCAGGGCTTGGGTTGGCGTCCACGGCGAGTTTGAACTCTTGCACCGCCTGCGAATGTTGTGACAGGACCTAATCATACACATATCCCAACAAGTGGAGTCGTCACTTTCATAAACAAAACTGCGACAACGTCATGACAGACAGACATGCGATAACGTCGTAACTACGAGACATACCTTGTAAGCTTTGCCGCGCGTGATGCGGTCCATGGTCTCGAGTTCACTGTCCATCTCCATAAACTGCTTGTACGCGTACAGCGCCGGCCGCGCATGGTCTAGCTGAAGCAGCAACTTGCCTTTCATCAAGTGCGCAAAGCGATCTGTGGGCTGCATCACTACCAGCCGCACGAAGTCCCGCATCTATATGCATCCCGTCAACCACCCCAATCACTTCAAACATATGGACAAAACAACTACAACCCCAACAGACAGCATTACAAAGAACGAATGATCGTACCGCCGCTTTGAGGTTGCCCTGGCGTGCCAGCGCTTCGCCGCGCAGGTGGAGGGCTTGCGTCAGCCCCAAGTCGTTCTTGAGTGCCCGGGTACAGGCTTTGGCACTGGCATCGCAGTCGTGGTAATGGGTGAGGAACACAATAGCGATTTGGATCCAAATGTCGTCCAGGGTCGGGTCGATGGTCACAGCCGCCTTGAAGTCCTGCAGGGCGTTGTTGAAGCGAAGGTCGGCGCAGTAGATACCCCCCCGGACGATGTACGCGCCCGTGATGGTCGGGTCCAAATGGATGCATCGGTTCAGATGGTGGATCACCACTTTGCGACTCGCGTCGTCGCATGCGTGGACGCTGGCGACGGCGCCGCGGTAAAAATGGGCCGGCGCGTAATGGTAGTCCATGATCACGGCTCGGTCCAAGTCTGTCGACGCCTTTGTGTGTTGGCCGATCTGTGCCACACATTGCATGGTTTGAGTGTACTACGAAGCTAATAATATGATGCGTTCAAATCCCATGCATCGCAAACTAAATAGTCTGTTTAGTCTACCGCGATAAGGCAAAATATCGTAGGTACCATTGATCCATAAGGTATACATTAATATATACATACAGTAAGTTAGTGGTTACGAGCCGAGCACAAGTTGCCATACCAAAATTACCAACCTCAGTGTGTAAACTACTTTAAAGAATCAAGTTCAAACACGAGCAAATACACCTCAAACGACGTCACATATTTATCACTTGGTGCCACCATTTCTTGCATACCAAAATGTACAGCCGGCCGCGCTGGGTAAGCAGACACGCGATCACCTTTGCGAGTCGGTCTTCTTCGAGTTCCCACAAGGTCGTGTCATGCGACGACGTTATTGATTGTGCCTTGGCTGCCGCCCGCCGCTGGTCCTTGAGCTTGCCCTCCGTCTCGTCCATGAGAGCGATCAAGGCGGCGAGGCCACCCACGACTTGCAAGCAGTGCTTGGCATCGTGTGTCCACTCGACGAGGCGGATCGTCAGGTCCCCGACGGTTTCAATCACATCGTTCAAGTAGCACCCCGTTCGGATTGCTTGCATGTAGTCGTCGATCGTTTGCCCAATCAGCGACGGAATGTTGCTATATATAGTCAGTGCATTCAGAGATAGAAGTTTTATGGACTAGGAGGAGAGTACGTGACGGCAGTGTGGGACGCAGCGTCAGCAGCGTCGGCTTTGTTTTCCTTGGACATGGGGGGCTGGAGGCTCGAGCTGTCGTCCCCCATGCCTTCGACCTGTTTGTGTCGGAGGTACGCACGCTCGTAGTAGGCCCGCCAGTTCTTTGGGTCGTTTTTTGTAATGGCAGTCAAGTCCTACGCGAAGGGAAAGTTATAGTGGTAGAAAATAGAAATATACAGGCTAGATTGCATATCATACTTTAATCGCCAACGTGGTGTGTCCTTGCTTGGCGTAAACTTTGGATCGAAGTAGCAGCGCCTCGGCAGAATTGGGCTGCTGGTTCAGCACATGCGACAGATCAACAATGGCCGAGTGGAACTCTTGCATCTGCGTGTGCACGTGAGCTCGTTGAAGCAGCAAACGCTGGTGGTTGGGGCACAGTCGAAGCGCCTAGACTTAGCTTAGTTTAGCTCACAGGAAGAATACCAAGCACACTATCTACTCCTTCTGACGTCGCAAAGAACAACATACTGCCTAGCACAGTATCGCACGGTTACGTACCGACGTCAGATCTTTCAGGGCTTGCGTCCTAGGGTTAATTGCACGGTTAATCGACTTTGTCGTTTTCAACTAGAATATGAACGAACTACAATCTACGAGCAGCAGCACAGCAAAATAACCTCTTGTCGGACAACCCCCCCCCCCAACAACTGGCCTTTACAACCATTCCACCTTGTCACACATTGTCAAGTCGATTCGAAATGGGAGTGGGGTGCCCAATGGCAAAAATTGTTTTAGACTCAAACATGATGGCAGCACCAAATCGGCAGACAATCGATCGACCAATCAAAACCCACAACAATAATCAAGTGACCAATCAAGTCACTCTTCGACCAATTCAACAACATCGAATTCGTGTGTGACTGAAATATACTGGACGATGTTTACATACACAAACTATCGATCGAAAGATTTGGCGAATCAGCGCAAAAGTCCAAATTCAGGGTAAAAGGACAATACCATAACCCGAGGCGTCGACACAGCCGTGCACGCAACAGCAAGGGTTCTGTCCACTCCTTCTCCATGCTGATGCACGCAGACGCCAGCATGGTCGCCCGCCGCCAATTGCGCGCTTTCTCGGCGACCACAGCCTCTTCGTACAATTCGTCCAGCGTCAGCACCACGTCGACGCCTGATAAGAACGACTTGGCGGCGTCGCGGTCCTGCTGCCGGCGGGGTATCGGCGCCTTTTTCTTGAGCGCGTCCAAGCCGCCGGCCTCGGGGCAGTCGATCTCGCTGATGATGTTGACGCTTGTCCGCAGCTGGTACTTGGTGCGCTGCTTGTGCACAATGTAGTGGCAGAACTTTTGAAACAAGTTGGTGCTCTTGCGCCGGTCTTCGGGCGATTGCTCGTCATTGTCGTCGTCGCCCAAATTGTGCACGTCTTTGTGGCGCGCCTCGAGCGAAATGGTATTGCGATGCGACGCGCGTACGGAATGGTTCAAGTTGGTGGCGGCGGCGGCGTCCTCCGTTCCTGTCATCAACACGTTGCGTGGCCGATTCTGGTGGTGCAGCGACCCCAGTGGCGGCGGCGTGCGCGGCATGTCCATCCCGTCCACGCCGCCAGTCCGAATGTCCGATGGGTTTTCCATCACGTTGAACAACGAGTCGCGTGGAATGTCGGTCATCATTTCCCTAGTCAACGCGTTGGGGTTCATGTACTTTTTCATCACCCGCGACCGGTTCACAATTTTCTTGAGCAGTTTCACTTCAAACTGCTCGTCGGTCGCGCCGCCATTCAGGGGGGCCAATTGCATCTCCGCGCGCTTCCTGTCGATCTCTTCCATGTCGGCAGCAGCCGCCGCCGCCGCACTTCCCCCCGCGTCGTCCCGTCCTCCTCCTGCAGTTCCCCCTGGAGTGGCTCCGTTGGCCTGATGACGTTTTTGGTGGCTGTGCACTGAGACTTTGGGTGGGGCTTTGGTCATTTCCTCGACGTCTGCCGCGGCGGCGTAGGATGGGAACTGCATGGCAGTAGCGGGGCTGTCTATGCTAGGCAGGGACGGGAGCGGCACTGTAGTCGGATCGAGGAGAAGTCCAGCATGCATCATCTCTTTGGGGGTTGGATTATCGTCTAGGAAGGACTGGGGGAGCAATATGGGGGGCATGGGGATGGCTTGCGGTCGATCGATCGCACTGACTTGCATTACCTAGACAGCTTGCTTTGATTGTACGGGCTCGTTCATAGATGCTAAGTGTACAGGTTTCATGAGCAGGTCGAGTAAATCCGAGTGTTTGCGCCTTTCGTTCACGGGCAGGGACAACGTCATGGTTTGAGTCGTCGATGAGTTATTGCTGATCATCTCGTTGGTCATATCTAGGGCGGCGCTGGACGGTTGATTATTCTTGAGCGCTGACGGCAACGCGATCACAAGGCGTCGCTTGGCTCGAAGTCGTCTGTAGGCCATTTTTGCAAGCACTTCCTTGGACAACGAGTCCAGGCCAGATCGCCGCTTCACCGCGCGGGAATTGGCTCTACATGAAAGCTAAGGATCGGCAGATGGTGATGTCTATGCAGTACATGTCGGACATCACGGGGGCTTTGTTGCGCGAGTATCCGTTCACCACGGTCATGTGCGTGGGGCTGCTGGAAGGTAGCACTGTAAAGAACCTTGGCCGCTGTTCCTCCATGTTACTGTAGCTGTGAGATGACTCGGTAGATGGCCAATTTGATGGGAAAGGCACATTCGTTTATGTGGTTGTTGGTGGTTTCATATTGCAGTTACTTGCCGAAATCCCCATCGCATTTTATATTAGGTGAAATAAATTCGAAACTATTTGCACATGGATTTGTTTACAATTAACGAGCAATTTTGCGATTCAAACAGTAGGTACTTAGTAGTTTTGAAGGCCATAGTAATGAGGGGTAACCTAAAATACGCTGCCGAGTACAATATTGTCTGAAAGTGTGGTTCGTTACACAGTACGTATACCAACCCAGTTCAGCCTGGCATGAGCCTTCAAACTGTCCGAGATCATCCTTCTTCTATGTATTCCTTGTTTAACACTCGGTGTCTGGTGCCCACGTCTTGAACGTTCGATCAAACCCGATGGACACCAAATGCTTTTCGTCGGGGGCGACGTCCATCGCCATGACTTTGCCATCGTGGCCCTTGAGGACGCTCAGCAGCGTCCAGTTGCGACTTCGCCACAGCTTGATGCTGCCGTCAAACGAGCTCGTGGCCAAAATCTCCCCAGATGCGGAGAACCGCACCGTCGACACCATCCCGTCGTGGGCTGGGACCACGTATACGTTCTGTCGCTTCCGCAGATCCCAGATCCGAACGCTATGATCGTCACTCCCCGACGCGAGCACGTACCCATTCCAGTCGAGCGACACAATTTGCTTGGCGTGACCTTGCAGCGTCATGATGGACTTGCCACTGCGCAAGTCCCACACCCGCCCGACGCCGCCCAAGTCCCCTGTCGCACAGAGCGCTCCGTCCCCTTGGCACGCTATCGCATACACCTCGCGGTAGTGGCCTTCCTGCAGCAGCAACTCCGTGCCTCGTTCGACATCCCACATCCGCCACGTATGGTCGTAGCTGGCTGTGAGGACATGCGCACCCATGGGGTGGAATGCCAGTTGGCCGAGGCGGCTCTGGTGGCCTTTGAGGGTCACCACTGGCTGCTTGGTGTCTTGTTGGTTCCACAGCTTGGCCGTGCCGTCGGCGGAGGCGCTGCCGACGAGCAAAGACGACGACGTCGATGCGGCGGACGTGGCCGTGGGGTGCCATGCGATGCCTGTGATGCGGTCCGTGTGTCCGTGGAATGTGTGCATCAACGCGCACGTCTTGGAGTCCCACAGCTTGACACTGGAACTCCACGAGCCGGTGGCCAACATCGACGCGTCCGGCGAGAAGCGGACGGCCGAGAGCGGCCGCACGTCCGCCAGTTGGCTCGCGTTCACGGCGATGTGCTGGGAGGTGCGGTAGAGATCGGCGGCGTGGGCATCGAGCTCGAACACCGACGAGTCCTGCTGAGCGCGTTCGTGCTGGAGACGGGCGTTTGTGCGGACCATGGAGTAGTTGAACAGGGCTTGTCGCGCATGTTTGAGGTCGTTCGACTTGACCGGCACATAGAACAACTGGTCTTCCAACGGTACCTTCTTCTCCTTCTCGTAGCCCACGGAGGATGAGATGTCCTGGGCCCGAGAAACTGCCTGAGGGAGGACGCCGTCGACGGCCAGCGAGGACAGAACGGTACGCAACCGCGCGCGGCGATCTTCTGGCCGTTCGCCAAACAATGTGATGGGATGCCCCAAGCTCCGAAGTTGACGGATCACTTCTTCAGGTCGCGTGGGGACGTTTACTGCTCGAGACCGCTTCTCCGTTTCTAATGACCGCAGTAGCTCGGCATGTTTCTCCTGTGCATTTCGACTACTCGCCGACAGTTCCAACACTTCGCGGTCGGTAGAACTGCTGATGTTGATGTTCCCTGCACGGATGCCAGCCTCCACCGAGTTGGCCTCTACAGAGGGCGACTGCTGTGCGGAGATCTCTCCAAAGTAGATGCCCTGCCGCTGGTCCGCCATGCTTCCTCCTGCACCTGACAAATATTTGCGACCAAAGGCCTGTGATACTTAATTTTCTGATTTTTATCCAGAAAATCGTCGTAATATTTGTATATTCACATCAATTTTAGGACAATTTTGATTGGTCAGAATGCGGTAAAAGCGATTTCAGTCAGAATATTTGGTCGAATAATCTTTAGCGCCCGTCATTGGACATGTTTGCGACAAGAGTCAAGAAGTCACAAGGCAAGCGGCGCCGCGACGTGGATGAGGATGGCGACGACGACGCACATGAAGGAGATGTGACCGTTCCTATTCCGTCGGATGCTCGGAAGAAACTCAACACATTCTCGTCCTCGTCGAAGAAGGCCAACTCGCAGGAAGTCATGGATGCTCGGTTCCAAACGTCCACTCGACAATCCGTCCGTCAGGCGTATGCAGGGGATGCCACGTATGAATCTCAAATCGACACGGAACAAGACAAGTATGCCACCAACTACGTCCATCATGGAGAGTCCCTAGGGACTCACATTGTGCATTGTATAGGGATGCACGAGCGATCTTGGAAAAGAACATCAAGCTGAACGCCGACGGCAACGACCTCAGTGGCAAGATCTACCAAGGGCAAGCAGGGTACAAGAACTACGCGACCAAGAAGGAGGCTTCCATCGGCATGAACAAGTACACGGGAACCCAAGGCCCGATCCGAGCGCAGACGTGGGCGCGGTCGATCTGTCGGTTCGATTACGCGCCTGACATTTGCAAGGACTACAAGGAGACAGGGTTTTGCGGCTATGGCGACAACTGTAAGTTCATGCACGATCGCGGCGATTACAAAAGTGGATGGCAAATCGACAAGGAATGGGACGAGAAGGAACGCAAGAAGAAGCAAGCGCTGCAGGGTCGAGGTACACGTACCCACCCCATGAAGGATATGTTCTTGTGCATTTCACCCGGTCAATTTCACCAACTAGCCATCCATTTGATCTCATTGAACCTTGTACAAACTATACTATACAAACCACGATTCATTCTATCGATCTGACTTTAAGATCGTTACGTATCACACTAATTTCAGTCACACACTAATTCTGTGTTGAATTGGTCGAAGAGTGAATTTGATTGGCCACTTGATTAGTGTTCTGGGGTTTGATTGGTCGATCGATTATCTGTAAACCCCACAATCCAATTTCGAATTGACTTGTGGTTTTGCCCCGAATCAAACGTTCGGATTGGCAGATATATCGACAGAACGAGTGATTTGATTGGCTGAGACGGTTCTTGAATCCATTCTCGTTAACACATTCGATTCAGGCTCCGAATCGATTACACAATATGCTGAGAGTTTTCTTGTAGAGCCCAAAGATGGCCTTGGTGAGGATGGGGACTCGGACGACGACAAGTACCTGATCAAGAGCGAAGACGACGAGCAGTTTGCATGCACTATTTGCCGCAACCCGTTCACGAACGCCGTGGAAACCATGTCCGTGGATTTGTGGATTTTGGCTTTTTAGGACCATTTTTAGCTAAATTTTTGGTGTTTTGTGTAATATGTAGTTGTGGGCACTTTTTCTGTGAAAAATGTGCGCTCAAGCGATACAAAAAGTCGTCGCTGTGTTTCAACTGCAAACGACAAACCAATGGTAACGTTATATATATATATATATATACGATGGTATGGCTTACGACGGGGTTATGGTAGGAGTGTTTAACGTTGCCAAGAGCTTGCGAGAAAAGGAAAAGGAGCGAGTGCTTGAAGAGATGAATAGTGCTCGTGATGGCAGCGACAATGACGACGAATGACCTTGTAACTCTAATCCAGGAACATTCACGCATTATATTCAAGCAAAGCTATGGAGATACCGTACAGTACAAACTTGTAGCTGCCCGTCAGCGCCTAGTATATATCTTAACAACGCAATATTGTGAATTTCTTCGACATTTCATTGGCTACCAAATAGTCTGGGATAATAGAACAAATAATGTACCAATCAGAGGAAAACAATTTTAGAACAACCAATCCGATGTCGCGGCCACGTTCATGCGAGATAAGTAGTAAATTCGTACCGAATCTACAATATATCCATCCTTCTTTTGAACGACACCCTGGTAATAACGTTAGATCAACTAAGCTTAGCTATCTATGTATCCAAGCATGCCTTGTTGAAGTTGCATTTCATTGATCCAATTGATTCGCGTATTACGTCAAGTTCCTACAATCACGCCACGTGTACTTATTGCATCACGTGTCGGGATGAAACGGTCGCGGCGGCAGATGTGCAGGAAAGGACGCACCAGTGGCAGCAGCGATCTATATTTAGCCATCGGTGGACTGGCATAACAAAAATCTCACGCGTGAGGCGATGAAGCTGTCCAAGTCATCGAGTCACAGCTCCAGAGCGTCCACAGGCCGCAAGTCGACCAAGATATCCAAGTCGCCCCCTCAGACTCCCCCCGATGAATGCGATCCCGTTTGCCATGACCAACACTATGGCGTCCCCCAGTACCATCAACCGCCGCAGCGAGGGTATGCATCCAACCCCCCTGGCGTTCAGATGCCTCCACCATCGTCCAGTCTTCCGACCGCAGGGGGGGTATTCCACCACAATAACAACATGCCGTCTATGATGGAGCCAGCAGATGTGCTTCATCGACTCGAGACCAAGGAATCTCGGATGCACCAACTGAGTGCCCTCCTCGAAACGATGAAGCACGAGTCCGCAGGCACGGCCGAAGCCATGGAGAGGACGCTCCACGAGAACGACACGTTGCAGAGAATGAACCAACAGCTCACGTAAGAAGGACGAGATGAGCCAACTCCTTCCCTGGTCCATCCTGGTTTGATCGCAATGATGACGTAGACACGACTTGCAGGCGGCCATCGACGCCACCGAGCAGCACAAAACCGACCACGCCAAGCAAATCCAAGAAGTGATGACCGTGTTTACAGACGAACGGCGGGACTTGGAGAAAAAGTTTGAACTGTACATGGAGGTCGGTCCTAGTTGTCATTTTACAAAGAACCCATCCCTCCTCCTCATAATCGACGTTGTCGCAGAGTCGACAGGCGGAATTCGAGGCCGCGCGCGTCGCCCACGACGACCAAATCGCCAAGCTGTCACAGGACACCATGGCTCTTCAAGAGAAAAATCGGGAACTCAGCCATCAGTGCGAGTCTTGGCAAGACCAATATGGCGTATGTCGCGTCTCGTCATGCAAACACACGGGGTAATATCATGTTGGAGTTGTAGACTGCCAGTGACAACTTGAGCGCGTTAATGCGGGACCAAGAGGCAACCAAAGGCCAGCACAAGGCGGCCATGGAGGCGCTGGCTGCGACGTTGCAAGACGTGGACACGGAAAAGCAAGAGCTCGGTAAACTCTTGGCCGATGCGTTTCATGACCTGGAGCGGTGCCGCGCCGCCCTCTTGGAAGGTAAAAAAATTGTTGTATTATTGTGGTGAACCAGTTCTAAAACCATTATCAACACTTGTGTGAATCGTTGTAGCCAACAACAACGTGACCCAACTCAAGACGTCGTTAACCCAAAACGACCAGTCGTGGACCAACACCCTGACGAGTCTGGAATCCCAAATCCTCGAGAGCCATGCACAGCAGCAACTTGTGAAAGACGCCCTCCGTGTCGCCGAAGCAGCGTTGCAGGTAAGCCCCCCCCCCGCTCACTACTCGAACTTCTTCTACTGCCAGCAACTCGAACGGTACCTATGACCCCAACCAGGTCGAACGATCCCAGAAAGAAGAACTCAACGCTGCGATGCGGACGGAACTGCAGCGATACACGGACGAGCTTGACGACGTTCAAGCCAAACACGCGACATCGCTGGCGGTGGTCGTGGCCGAGCGAAACGAATGCCAAGATCGGTTGAGTCAAGTCAAAGAACGGGCGAAAGCGACCGACAAGCAGCTCCAGGCACTGAGACTCCAGTTTGAAGACGCGATGGAAGGCGCCAAGCTGACGCTGGCTGCCAAGACCGCAGACGCTGACAAGCAACGGGTTGTGGCAGATCGGAACCTGGCGGAAATGAACTCGCAGTGCATTGCGTTGGCACAGGACCTCGCCGCTTGCCAAGCAGCGAGGACGGACAGCGAAGGCAAGTTTGCACACTTGCAGCAAGGATGTGTGAAATTGAGTGCGTTGGTTGGCATAGACAGCTCGTCCTCGGTACGAATACGATATTGAACGATGGCTTACTCTACTTCGTGGTGACAATGTAAACACGGTAGATGGACGAGCTAGTGGGCAAAGTAGACTCGATTGTGGCCACGGCCAATGACCGCCTTACGTTGCTACAAGCGTGTCAGGCTCGGGAATCGCAGCTCTCGGTACGAAAAAGCCCTTTCTACTGCCCCATAGTTTGAACCACGCTGGTAGATGGACAGCCAAGCGTTTGCGGTGGAACATGCCCATCTGCAACAGAGCCTGCAATCATGCACGGACGAACTGGAGTCCGTCAAGCAGGACTGCGCGGCGTTGGTGGTGGAGATGCAATCGCTAACGGCTGCCCATGATAAGGCTTTGATGGAGATGCAGTCGTCGAGCCAGCGCAAGGTGGACGACGCTCTAGCCCAGCAGCAAGCGCTCGCAGTTAGTACCATGCAGCTTCAACGGTCTGTGGACGGACAGCGCGCCCGGATCGACCAACTCGAGGACGAAAAGCGCGAGCTATTGCAAGTACGTTGGATGTATTTGTGACGTACGTTTGGTGTCGGTATTTGTGTCCTTTCAGCCAAAATTGACTTTTGTACTGATTCTCGATCGATTTTTTGAATGGAATTTTAGATGCAAAAAGTACGGCCATTCACACTAATTTCATCAGTATTACATTAATTCGATATGTTGAAGCGTTGATGATTGGCCACTTGATTAGTGTTCTTCGTTATGATTGGTCAATCGATTGCTTGTCACTCCAATTGCCATATGTAGGAAGCGGATGCATTGAACAAGTCGTTGGAGACATCGTACCAAGTGAAAAATGCACTTCAGATGGACATGGACGCCACGAAACACCGTGTGGTGGTGCTACAGTCGGAACACAATGATCTTCAAGATGCACATGACCAATTGACTGCCGCGATGGCCACAAACAGGACCGACTGGAGTGCCAAGTTGGCCGAGTCGGACGCTTTATACCAACGAGATCGCCATGAATGGGACAAACAGTCGCGATCGCTGCTGGCCACTGTCGCAACGTTGGAAGGGCAAGTGACGTCGTTGAATGAGCTCGTCGTCCAAGCCAGGGAAGACAGCGACGCGTGTCGACGCCACGCGGCGGACCTGGCGGAAAGTTTGGAGCGTACGCGAGTAGAGCTGATCGACGCGCAAGATTCATGTGCCGAATGGAAAGATAAAGCAGATGGATTGGCTACGACCAGGTATTGCCTTTTGGATTTGGGTGTTGCTTCGCCAAATCTATCGATCGATTCATTATTGTACTGAATTTTGTATATGAAAAGCAGTCCTGCGGTGATTGGTATCACACTAATTGAAGTCGCACACTAATTTGACGTTGTTGATGGTTTCCTGCAATCAGATTGGCGAATTCCTTCAGCCAATTCTTCTGTACATTTGGTTCTGTCGATGTTCATTCTCCACGTCGCTCAGAATATACACAACAATATTGTGCATTTCACCCAAATTTGGACTAGAGAGTCATTTCGCCAAATAGCTTTCGAATCTACTATTTGATCCATAATTACCATAATTAATCTTATACACACAATACTTTACAATGATTAATATAAATGTGGTTTTGCCCAATGTGGAGGGGTCAAACGTTTGGATTGGCAGAAATTCGACATGACGTAATTTGATCGGCTCAGGCGGTTCTTTAGGGTGCGTCTGGTAACATTTAAAAATTAATATTCCATTTTCTGGCATAATGGGACAAACCAAAAAAATGCCATTTTCAAAATGGAGGTAAAAGGTCCATTTTGTAGTGTGGCGTTTTGGACCTTTTCAAGGAGTAAAAAATCCCACTTGGAATTATTGGATTTGGGTTAAAACTCTTCAAGCAAGACATATTTCAATTCTTATCCCAAAAATGGTATTTTCGGCCAGAATATTGTAATCTTTTCAGGTTACCAGACGGAACCTTGATCGATTTTCCGAATACATTCGACTCTGCTGAATGAGGGCTCCAGTTTCGAATCAATTGATAATACGAGCTATTGATTGCACCGATTGAGCCCCATATGCTACATATCTAGTTCGTCGGTGGAGAGCACGCTGCGAGCCGACTTGACTGCGTCTTCCGGCCAATGTCTCGCCCTGGCCGGGGACAAGCGGCGACTGGAAAGCACGGCCGCTTCCCTAGAAACGTAAAGCACTTTTCACGCTGATATTTGTTTGTCATTAAAATCATTTAAATCATCCACTTAGACTTAACGGACAACTGAACGCAGAATTGCACACGCTTCGACAGGAAAAGCAATGCCTCAACAAACATTTGGAAGGCAGAGATGACGAGTTGTTAGCCGTCCAAGGCGACCTCGCTCAAGTCAAAGCGGAACTTGAACGGTTCATATATTTGGTATATATCGACGAGGATATCATCTTTTTTTCTAGGGTCGCAAGATCCAAGCAAACACTGCAAACCGAATTGAGTCGCGCCGCAGAAGATTTAAACGATAGTTTGCGACAGCTGGAAGTGGTGATGATCGTGATCTTGTCGTTTTACCCCACATTTGAACTTGGATGCTGCTGATTCGCCAAATAATTCGAGTTTTTTCTACTGACTTTTGTATGTGAATCGTAATGGAATCACACTAGTTGAAGTCTCACACTAATTGGATACTGGTGATGGGTTCCTGCAATAATAATTTTTTGCCGATTCTTCTGTTCATTTGGTTGTGTTGATTTATTTAGTTTGTCGCTCCAGGTTTGAATAAAATCAAATATAACGATCGTGATACACAATTCGATCAAAATTGAACCCTTTGTTTCCATGTAATTTTTTAAAATGATAATAATAATATATATATATATATAATTCTGTAATTAAGTGGAGTAAATGCTCGCTAGCTACGGCGAGAGTTTCGATCTCAAGAAAAGGCTCATGCTGCCGCGGAAGAAGGGTGTCGTAAGGACATGGATATGCTGCGCACTGACCACATGGAAGCGATGGCTTTGAACGAGGAGCTGCAAGCCAAGATCTCCACGATCCAGAGCGCTGCCAACGCCACGATTAATGACTTGGTCGCCGAGCTCACGCATGCAGAAGACTTGCTCAAAGCTGACCAAGCCCGGCGAGCACAAGACGACGAACTGCTGCGAAGCCAGTGCAGGTCTTGTCGATTGACTCCAAATATTTGGAGTTTTGGGCAGATTCGCCAAATCTATCGATGATCGATTCTTCTTTGTATTGACTTTTGTATGTAAGAATTGTCGTGCTTGAAATGATTGACGATTTGGCAACGAATTTCTGGACCCCGTTCAATCGAATCACGCTGACCAAACCGACGACGAATCGTTCCCATTGGCCAATCGGAAAATTCTTGTCGCTGATTGGCTACATTAGTTTTTCGCCTTTCTTCGTGCTTTCTGTGGAATCGTGAAAGCCAATGAAACTTCGCGGCGAGATTACGAATCGCATAGAATTGGGAAATATATATAGCAAATTCATAGTACTGGTTTTGTGTAATTTGGTTGGTGCTTTGGTTCTGGCGATTCTTCTGCACATTTGGTTGTGTCGACATTGATTTGGCATGTCGTTCTAGTTTAGTAGAATAGATACAAGAATACATATTGTCGATTTGATATACAAATTTGGGGAGGGGGTGCAATCGAATCGCGCCGACCAAACCGATCCACAATCGATCTGATTGGTTGAATTTCATTGAGAAGGTTTTGATTGGTTAATAATTTTGAGCTCGTCTGAAGTAGCCAATCAAATCGATTTCAATTTCAACGAGAAACCACGCCACAGCACGAAATTTCACTGGAAAGCACAATACTCTCCTCTGGTTTTTGTAACCCTGACAAGTGAAGGGTATATGTATTGTCCTTTTCGATGAAATATGGATTTGTTAGGTGGTGATTCACGAATCGAGTTGTGTCAGATATTTAGCTTACTCAATGTATGGTATACATATTTAAAGGTATACTTTAAACCGCAGGGCTAACTACATTGATTGATGATTGGATCACATGACTCAATAGTATAAATTGATTGGCTAGATTATTCTAACATGCATTCGCCTGATTCATTCAATTCTACTGGAAAGGCCAAGTAATTGAGAACAGATTTGACAATATGGATTGCAGGTATGTCGAAGACGATTTGAAGCGCAAAGAAGTCGAGTGGAAGGAAGCGACGATGATGCTCAAGCGGGAGTTGGCCGTGCGTCGAGACAACTACGACAGCCTCGAGACCAAGTACCAAAAGCAAAAAGAGGTATTTTGCATTTGATTCGAAGTTGGAGTGGGTAGTCCAATCGAATAGCGCCAGCCCAAACGCAGAGACAATCGACTAGCCAATGAAATTGCTTCATATTCTAAATTCCAACCAATGGTAGTCTGGCCCAAGGTTTTCGCCCATTTGTACCAGTTGAACTATTTATATTCAATTTTCGTATGGTATACAGTGTATGGTATTCATTTGTCTTTTGAGTCGATTTCTTAAATTAACTGCCCAGTCCAAATTTGGATGAAAAGAACAGTACATTTTGATAGTATGGTTCATTTCACCAAAATTTGGATGACTTGTGAAGCATTTCGCCAAATAGCATTCGAATCCACTTGATCCAATTTAAGCGTGTACACACTATACTATACAAAGATCAGTATATATGCGGTGTTGTCTAATGTGATGGGATCAATCGTTTGGATGATTGGCAGATATTTTTGACAGGACGTGATTTGATTGGCTTAGACGGTTTCCTAATGACATTCGATTCTGCTACAGGCTCCAGTTTCGAATCGATTTGATAGTATGGACATATGGGGTTTGTTGTGTAGATGTTGGAAGCCAAGAAGGTCGAAGTGGATAAGCTTACAAAGGACAACGAACAGCGGCAGCTCAAGTTGGCCGAGCTCGAGCGCAAGCTGGCTCCGCTGGCCAACATCAAGGAAACGACGGCGACTCGACTTAGCGAAATGAAACTCGTTTGCGTACGGATATACAGTATATATATATTATATATAGACTCACAGCTTGATATTGTGTAGGATGCCAAGCTAAAAGAATCGCATGATCTCGAGGAAAAGCTACGAGATGACCTGGTGCGGCTCCAGAAAGAAAAACGAGATTTAGAGTCGAGCCATTTGAGGGCGAAAGACGAGCTCGATCACAGTGCCAGTGGCCGGTATACGCTGGTCCACCAACAATTAACAAGGTAATCGGCCACAGAAAATATATTATGGATTAGATATTGTCCTTTTACCCCAAATTTGGACTTTTGTGCTCATTCGCCAAATCCCTCATTGATCGATTCTTTGTACTGACTTTTGTATGTAACAATTGTCCAGTGTCATACTAATATAAGTCACACACTAATTCGATGTTGCATCGGTCAAAGAGAGGATTTGATTGGCCGCTTGATTCTTGTTCTGGATTTTGATTGGTTGATCGATTGTCTGCCAATTTGGAAGTATTCTGCTCATTCGATTGAGCACGCCACTCAATTAATTTCGAATCGCCTGCTGGACATTATAATAACGTTATTGAGGATTCCTTTGAAGTGCTTTTGATTGGCTATTTCTTAAAATACAAGTTATATTCAGCCAATCAGAATTGAAAGATGGATTCAAAGAACCATCCATGAAGCTTTATCGCATGCCCAAGTTCATGAAAAGCCTCATATAAATATTGTGAATTCGCTATAAACTTCCGAAATTCGCGTGGTTTGATTGATCAATATTCAATCATGCTGGAGTTCTGATTGGTTGAATATACTTGGCCTTTCTGTAAGAGCCAATCAAATACACTCAAAATTGGATTATACAATAGCGTCGATTCGTGACTCGATTCACCAGCGAGATTCGATTCGACGGGGTCTGGAAATTTGTACCGAATCCACAATATATATTTATATATATATTATGTCTCGATAGTGAGAACAAGCTGCTTAAGTCTACGTTGGATCGGACCAAGCTCGAGCTACACCATGCGACGGACAACGTGGCAGCACTAGCCCAACGACTGGACGCGCAGCAGAACGCATCGAACGCGACGATTGCCGACTTGAGTGGTCGGCTCCAAGGACTGGACCAGCAGTACCAAGCAGCGTTGGCATCGTTGTCAAGGGAGCTGACTGTAGAGAAGGAAAAGTGCCAGGACCACTTGCTTCAAAAGCATCAGCTCATGAAACAGCTGCGCAAATTGCAACGACCTGGCAGCACCACCAGCAGCAGTACCAGCAGCAGCGATGACCTCGCAGACCAGCAAGTGTTTACGTCGAGGACGCACCCAGAATTGGCGGACTACGCAACGTCGTCGGCACTGACTCCAGTCGCCAAAACTTCCCCCAGATCGAACACAAACGTAATGGCGTGCAGCTATGATCTGACGAATATCCCCGTTGCTCTATTACGAGCTCAAATTGGGCTCGACATGTGCTCGTTTGACAAGCTAAGCCACAACAATAACAACAATACCACCACCCCCACCAGCAATCAGGTTTCCGAAGGGGTCGTGCCGTCGCTGAATCTGGACAACTTGAATAGGTACGAGCGAGGTGGCTGTGGCTAGTGTGATTTCGCTGCGCACAGACATAACATATTGGGATATGGGTGAGTAGATTGTCGACTCCGTCCCTGGTCGAGCTCAGCCATCGCATGGAGTCAGCGCTGTCCCAACGAAGCAGCAGTCATGACGAAGCCAGTGGGAAACTCAAGGCCAAGACGTATTCCAAGTCTACTACTGCCAAGGACACGTTGAAACTCATCAAGAGGAAGATCAAGCAAGACGACAACAAGCTGAAGGCCACGGCGTCGCTGCCAAAATTGGTTTAACACGTGTCGCTCGTTGGAGTAGTAGTTAGTTACGTTAGTTACGTTAGTTACTGTACGGCTAAGTCGTTAGAGGAGGCAACTTGTACAGGTAAATGGGGAACGCGGCGTCGCTGGTGCCTGGCGGGTCGATGGGGCAAAACTGGCTGGACACCATGTACGGATCCATGACGTGGACCCTGTATAAATAAGTGACAATGCGCAATTCCTTGTGTCGAAGCTTGGACGTGCACGCGAGCAGCTTGCGGAAGATCTGCCGCAGCCCTCGTTCGATGAGGAACAGAAAGATCACAGTCACGTCGTCGTCCAAGTCCATATCGAGCGCGTTGCCGCAATAAATAGTTACTCTGTCGTCCACGCCAAGTCGCTTGGCGGCTTCGTTGATTTGACACACGCGGTCTGCGTCGATTTCCATGCCCACGCATCGGGCCACGTGGAGACTGCTGGCGGCATACAGCAGCACTCGGCCATCACCGCATCCCACGTCGCACACCACGTCGCTGCCGTTCACTTGGGCCAGCGAAAAGGCCTGCTCGATCACGCCCACTGGCGTCGAGTGCAGGACCTTCCGTGGGGCCAACATCTTTTCGAATCCATCAACTATACGTAGTAGTACTATGCGGTTGTTTAGTAGTTCGGCGGAGTGCTTGAGATTGGTATGGCTATTTAGTAGATACTATTAGTACAAGTAGTAGTACGATTTGAACATTTTTTGCGTCGAACTGCATTTGTTTGGTCCAGTCACATGATGCTGGCCCGCGCAATCCGTAGCCGCTTCGTGAAGCAGTTTAGCACAAACGCCAAGCCTGGCCATTACAATGGTGATGATGATGGCGCACAACTCTTAGGTGTTCTGACGTCCATGTAGCATTCGTGTGGGGCGACGGTACAGTCGGTCAACTCGGCCTTGGCCCAGTGGAGAAGTCGGGCGTTGCGCGCAAGTACACGGAACTGGGTCCGCGATCGATCGATGCGTTTCGGGCACTGAATGCCAACGTGTCCAAGCTGTCTCTTGGCACGACCCACAGCGCTGCAGGTAAGCAGTCCAGACCCCACTTCTTGACGAACAACCTTCCATCCGCCCACCCTCTCGTCACCGTTGTCTCTTGCTAGTTGATGCGACTGGTCGCGTGTACACGTGGGGGTTCGGGGAAAAAGGCGAGTTGGGGCTAGGCGACAACATCAAAGAAGTCGACGTGCCGACGTGGGTGGAGCATTTGGACGGCGTGCATGTCGTCGACGTGTCGTGCGCTGTCCACCACACCGCGGCCCTGGACAACAAAGGGCGGCTATTCACATGGGGGTATGGCGGCACGTCCATGTCTGACAGCGCGCTGGGCTTGGGCCCTTCCGATGGACAGAACGTCACGCTCCCCACGCTCGTCGAAACGTTCATCGACGATGTATGTTGTGTACAAATGTGTTCGTTTGACCCACAGACTTAGGGCGTTCGGGTGCAAGCGGTGGACTGCGGCGACTCGCATACGGTGGCGCTGTCTGCGGACGGCGAGATCTGGACATGGGGCCGCGGCGACAACGGCCGACTAGGCAACGGCGAGCTCATTTCCCTCGACTTTCCCGAGCCACTCGACTTTTTCGACTCGATGACATGCGTGGCCATAGCCGCTGGTCGGTCGTTTTCATTGGCGCTTCGGGACGACGGTCGAGTGTTTGGCTGGGGCAAGAACAACCGTACGTCGTCGTCGCCTTCCGGATAAATAGATCGAACTCTGTCACATGGAATTGTCACATCAAGAGTAGACTTCCAGCTGGGTCTTGAAGGCGGCGTGCTCGACATTAACAACGCCATGGAGCGCATTCCCATTGAAATTCGCGGCTTTGAAGGTAGTAGGATCGATATGACATGTTTTGATGATAATATTGTCTTTCTTTTACCCAAATTTTGGACTTTCTTTGCCAAATCTATCGATATATCGATTCTTTATCCTGACTTTTGTATGTAAACATCGTCCAGTATCACACTAATTTCAGTCACATACCAACATTGATCGAAATGTGAATTTGATTGGCCACTTGATTCGTGTTCTGTGTTTCGATTGGTCGTATATCGATGTCTGCCGATTTGGTTATATTCTGCTCCTTCGATTGAGAACCCAAACACTCTAATTTCGAATAAATCGACTTTCAATAACGATGATGGTATTGTTAGGGGAAAAGGTGGTCAAGATTGCGGCGGGTACGGAACACGCGGCCGCCTTGACCGAGACCGGCAAGCTGTTTGTATGGGGCGCCAACTTGTGGGTCTACCCGAACGAAATTACGCCGCTCAAGTCCAAGCGCCTCGTGGATGTGGCCTGCGGAGATCGGTCGACGTTGGTCGTTGCTGGTATTGGCCATTTAACCAAAAATATTTGGACTTTTATGCTGATTCGCCAAATTTATACCGATCGATGGTTTTATATGTAACAGTGTCGTCCTGTGGTGATTGTAATTAAGAACACACGAATTTTTAAAGTCATACACTATTTGATGCTGGTTTGCTGCAATCTGATTGGCTCAATTATTCTGCCCATTCTTGTGTACGTTTATTTGGTTGTGTCGATTCTTTCTCCATGTCGTTCCAGTGTATACGATAGGTGTGTGTCGGTGGTGTGCTACTAACGAGGGGTTCTTGTAGACGACGGCTCGGTGTACTCGTTCGGCAAGCGGGGCATTGGTCGCTCCAACTACTTGGGCCATTACGACACAAACCCGCAACCGCAGCCCAAGCAAATCGACGCGCTGGCCACCCACTTCGTCACGAGGTACGCGATGCCTCTGTGAAAATGGGAAAATTCCTCACGTGTCGGTAGTGTATCCTGCGGATACCGCCATTTGGGCGTCCTCGCCAAGGCCGACGGGGGCTCGGTGGACTCGGATTTTTCCCTGCGCAACTAGGGATTGAATATATAGTGTGAGTCAAGAACAATACACTGACGTGCAGTCCATCAGACTTTATAGTATGATTGGTTTGATAGATGTTCTACAAGTTGCAGTATTCACACAATCTGTTGATTAATATATTAATATTACTTCCGACGTTTGTCATATGAAACTGGAAGTACTACTAGTATAACTCAAATAAAACCAACGTTTTGGATACTTTGACCATCATTCTGCGTTTTGAAACCGCCGTCGAAAGGACGACAACGCCAAGCCTCGGCATTCCTGTCCAGGAGTGCTAGCTACGTAGCTACGTACAGACTGTAGTGCGACTTCTGCATGGCCATCCCATATAGAAACCCCGAAACCCCGAAATGTAAGCGTAACTTTTGAACATCCTACTTCTGCACGTATACTACTACTACATAGCACAACATATGCATAGGTTCCAGTTTGGCCATCCAATGGCACTGTAACTCGATGAGACGACGTAGATATAAAGGGTATGAAAAAGAAAGTCGACTGGCATGTTTACACAATGGAATCGGCGACGACGTTGGACGACACTGGGACGTGGCCGAGGGCGCGGTTCAAGCAGTCGACCAGCTTGTTGAACTTTTCCTGCTCGATCTTGGCCTTCTCGAGGTCCAGCTCCCGGTCCTTCTCGCGCATCTCCTTTTCGTGGCGCAACTTGCGCTCGTTCTGCTTTTCTTCGAGTTCCTTCATGTGCAGCTCCTTGTGGAATCGCATGCGCTCGAACTCCAACCGTTCCCAATCCAACTGGTACTTTTGCAGTTCGATGGTCTTGGGATCGAGAGGGGGTGGGCGATTGCCAGAAAATGAGCCAGGCATAGACGACGCAGGTCGCTTGTTCGGAGTGGACTGGCGCGTGGATTGCTGGACGATGGCGTTCATGGCCAGGTGGGTCTCGCTGTCGAGGTCGCCTCCGTCGTCCATGCCACCCGGCAATCCCATCATGTTCATGGGCAGGGATGTCATCAGGCCCATGTTGACGTTGCATTGGGCAAGGTAGTTGCGTCGCAAATCCTCGTTCTTTGCCAGCACTTGGTACTCTTGCCATCGCACAGGATGAGCGCCGCTCAAGTGGCTTCGGATATTGTCCACCCGGAACGATCGGAAGTACTTGGTCGTGGTCAGGCCACGGCGGCGCTTGCGTTGATTGGGCGACGACGACGCCTCGTCGTCTTCTTTTTCGCGCACTTCTCGGCCGAAGGACTTGCACAAGCCGCACACGGCCAAGATGACCTCGCCGGTGTGCGGATGGCGCTCCACAACTTGCAAGCCAAACTCGACTTCGTACTTTGGGATCCAGTGGTGACGTCGAAGTCGGTCTTTGATGTCCTTGAGCCCTTGCACACTGTTGTCGTCTTGCATCATCGACACCAAATTTGGAATTTCGAAATGAAAATAGGAATGGAGGGCCTAAATCCATCTATTCTAGTCCTAGCCCTCCCCATCCCGACTATATTGCCCTTTGTATTCAGGACTAAAACTTGAAGGAGAACATTGCATACAAAAGCCAAGTGCTCAGATACGCCGTCCGGATAATACATGCATCATACTATTTTACAGTTCCATCCGGACTATTTACAATAAACTGTATAATTTTACCGCGAGACTGAAAAACACAGTTTTGACGAATTAGCCAATAACATGCTATCAATGGATAATTTTGTCCAATCATCGGTATCATGTAGTCGACAGAAAGCCAATAATCACTTTCCTTTGGGTACATGGATCCTTCAAACGCGCTCGTGGCTCACACTTCACTAAATCGTCGAGTGCATCGGCAGCCCGCCAAAGCACAACCTTCTCTGACCAGTGACACAAGTTCTCATGTGTGAATGACCGGTATTCCTTACAACCCGTTGCTTAGAACAGTCGTCATTCTCAACCGTATCGTCCATTGCGAGTCCATATACCTACAGTATCACAACCTTGACATACTAAAGCGCAGGTGAGCTTTGCTCTCCATTCTGTGAATTGACTGTGAGACCGAAATAGGCAGTCCCTACATAGTCGAGCATCTTCAGCCTGTCTATCCAGGTGCAGGTTGAAATGACTATTTACTATAACGTTATAGGGCGGGAAGGTGGTCAAAGATCTCACAAGTGAATTCCACGTCATCAGAAATCTAACCCTGGCATCGCATTAGGCATGTACATATCGAGGTGATGTGTACATGGCATCAATACCAGCATTGAGGATGTGCTTGGCGGCTACGGCACGATTGACTTGTTGGTGGATGTCCAAGTTGCCGTCCACAGTGTACATAAACGGCAGATCGAGCGCCGACCCAGAATGACCCCATTAGGCGATACTCCCTGTCCATTGCATGGGCCGATGGAAGGATGTTGCCTGTCGGTGGCTTTCGCAACATCATGCGCTGTGCTCCAAACTCGACCAAGTACGTCGGTTTGCTTTGCCCGTGCTTTAATTGGTGCACACATAAGCCCACGTTCTTCCCCGCCATGGGAAATGCTCCTCCGGATACGCCTGTAGTCGCACAAGATCCAACGGCTGCCGCATCGGCTCCACGTCCGCCGCTACATCTGGTTCCTGTGTCTAAACATCAATCAGTTTTGGTTGACGACCAACATGGATACTACGGATAATGTATCCGTAGAAGGCAATCGAAGGCCTCCCAACCGGGATCGAACTCGGGACGGATTGCTTGCACCTATACATATGCGTATTGACTTTTCACATCAGAACCCCTTGTGGCTTCAGCCGGAATCGGCAGGGGTAGGGCTGCGCCACAAGGGGTTCTGGTAGGGTATTATAAATACTCAATAAAACCAACTTTTTGATGTTTTGACCAACATTCGGACTTTTGAAACCACCCCCCACGTTTGATTTCACGACCGTTTCGTATTCAGGAATGTCCACCCAGACACGGTGAGTATGCGTCCAAAGGTTGCACCCAAGTGGACATAGAACCGAACGCTCTGAGGGCATCCCCACCGGTGCGACTGTAATATCAGACTGTAAAATCCCGTTTTACAGTTCCTGTATTTTGATTTTTGTCCACCCCAGCGGTAAAACGTAAAACATCCGAATAATGTAAATGAACGCCTGGCGCGACGGCGTGGAAGGAAGTCGATGATGACATGGATCAAGCTTGGGAGATTCCTGGCTTTCATCAGTCTTCTGCGCGCCCTAAAGGATCTACTGCCAACCGCCAGCCAAACCTACCACGAGGTAGCAAGGCTGCGCATGCTCGGATTTACCTACTACCTAGGCCCCAATCCAATCTACGGCGAAGCCAAGTTTCGCCGTCATTTTGGAATTGTCACACCTATTTGAGCAAATCATGGACGGTGTGGTGATGCGTGATGAATACTACCCTTGGACGCATCTTGAGAGATGTTGATCCATGACCGGACAAGCTGGCAGTTTTCGTCGGTCGTGAAGTTGGAGCATTGGCTGATTTCATTTCTGAACCAACTGATTATTGACTCCATAACGCACATGATTGGACAAAATTATCCATTGATAGCATGTTATTGGCTAATTCGTCAAAACTGTATTTTACAGTCGCGACTGTAAATCTGGCCGATTTGCCGTCTCGCGGTAAAATTTTACAGTTTCCTGTATTTTTCAGTCGCCCTGTGGGGTTGTCAAAACTGTAAATAATCCGGATAGAACTGTATAATAGCGTTTACAGTCGCACCGGTGGGGATGCTCTGACATAATGATGACGTTGATACAGTACTACTCTATTACCTGGGAGATATACTTGTATCCAGTAGAATATGGCACACACATGGAGTGTCCATTGCCACATACAAGAAACTGCAATCGTCGATATCGGCAATCCAACTCACAATGCGCCACCGACAGGTTCCAGTCCCCGCCGAATTATGTTGCCTGACGAGTTGTACTGGGGCAAGTGAAGACAAAGAAAGGCCAATGATCTCGTTGTCAAGCATTCACACAGCGTTTTAGTGTTTTGGATGCATTTCTCAAGGTGAACACTGGGAACGACACTGTTAATAAAGATTATGATTCTCTTCATTCAGTCAGCGAGAACATTCACAGTATTATTATGCATAACCTTATCGTTTGCTCTGCGCACTTGAAGTACCTGAATCATATCTAAATTTCGGCAAATCAATGATTCACTGTTTGAAGTACACTAACTATCTTGACACTTCCATGACTTCTATTCCTAACAATTAATTTTACCTTGTATTTGAATCTAACTATGGAGCTTGGACTATACGAATGCCGCTACCCAGTTCGAGTTGTAAAAACTGCATGAGATTTGCTCCAACAAACACAATCAAATTTCGGCAAATCAATGATTGCTTACGTTATGCAAATCAATGATTGCTTACGTTATACATTGCTGTTGTCAGAGCGACTAGTTAAATCAATCGTGCATACTACGCCCTTTGAAGTTCACGATTCTGTGTGAATATATCTATCTAATTGGTACTGTACTTCGCCATCATTGTGTCCTCCTCCTGTCATGGCAACCAATGTTTTTTTATGATTGCCTAGTTTTGGTATTGACTATCTTTGTAAAACACGTCGAGTTTCACACAAATAGAAGTCACAACTTAGATGTGTGACTTGGTTGAAGCGAGAACTCCATTGGTTAATTGTTTGGGTTTTGATTGGCCGATCGATTTTGTGCCGTCCTTTCAGCCAAATATTTAGGATTTTTGGGTGATTTGCCAAATCCGTCGATCGATTTTTTGTACTGAATTTTGTTCATAAAATTACTTTAGCGGTTACGCCCATCACATTACAGTGAACGAGAGAATTTATGCCACACTTTGAATCGAAGTAGGATCTAAATGTTGAAGTCTGATTGGCCAAACTCGATTGTTTTGACAAATCAAACCAACGTTTGAAATACATGATTCTGATTGGATATGTACAACAATATTGTGAGACGAACTTCGGTGTAGCTTAAATTCCCTCGTACATTCAACATCTTTTATTGTCCTTTTACCCTGAATTTGGATTTTTGTGCTGATTCGCCAAATCTATCCATCGATTCTTTGTATTGACTTTTGTATGTAAAAATCGTCCAGTCTCATACTAATTGAAGTTACACACTAATTCGATGTTTCATTAATCGAATGAGCAGCACCAAATCGGCAGACAATCGATCGACTAATCAAAACCCAGATCACGAATCAAGTAGCCAATCAAATCCACTATTCGACCGAGCACCCCACTCCAATTTCGAATCGACTTGAAAATACTCGAGTTTGTTGAATAAACACAACAATACCCTTTTTCCAATTTCTTGACAATACCACTGTTTGAACCAAACTTGTAGCAACCTTATATACTATTAATAGTACACGACAATTTATTCCACCAGAAGTGTGTCGATACCGATATATATCTCGACTGTGTTGCAATCATTGAAAATGATATCTTTTTCTCGCGCTTACACTGGGTTCATCAACCGGATTGTTTAATTGATAATACTAGTTGAAACAATCTAATACTATGAGTTGATCTAATCTGATAGTTTTGAAATAACAAATTTATTTCAATCCATCACGTCTGTTGTGGTGTTTGAAGAGCCACTACCCGAAATGGATGATTAAAAACCTGACGGCAACGAATGTGCTCGTGTGCGATCTTATGGTGTTTTCACGTGTAGAACTAACTGTACGGCAAAGACCAGGCACCTCCACCTTTTTCTGATAGTTTTTTCGATCGCTTTGAAATAACTACAGATCGTATTCTGATTGCATTCTGAGCAATGTATTTCCGATATATATTATGTTACAGGTGCTAATTGAAGCGTGGAACCAAACCGTAACAATTGTCATGGTTAACATTTATATGAAAAGCGTGTGGTTGAAGCGATACCGGCATTGCAGGCGGACGGCTAATCTGGATGTAGTAGTACTGCGAAGGTTGTAACATACTTATAGTATTACTTGTACAGTAGTTAAAGTCAAACTTTGACCAGCACAACAACAATGGCCTCGATGCTCAGGCTTGCAAGACGTAGCACGAAGCCTAGGCAAGAATCAGCAACCCTGGCAATCGACATGCACCCCGAATACATCAAGCAAACGAGAGATGATGAATAAATACCTTTGACCATGACGGCCCAGACGATGCCAGAGAGGTTGATGGGGTCTTCCCAAGGTAGCCCCTTTCTGGTGCCAAATACATTGACTGCATTATCTTGATTTTGAGTTGAGTGAAGCAGAGCTAACCAAAATCAAGATAACGTATTTGGTACCAGAAATCATGAAGGGAGTACGTTGGGAAGGATCACGGCCGCCGCTGGTTCTAGATCGTTCAGCACTTGATGGGAATCTTTCACTTGTGCGTCTTGTTTCAACGACACTTGGTTGCCAATGGACCCGCTCAGGGCTTGGACGGTAGTCGACTTGGCAGCTTGGTCTTGTTCCTGCTGGATCAATGGTGTTGACTAGCATAGGTATGGACGAATATATAAATATAGATATGGGATTTGATAATACATATTTATATAGATATTTTGATACCATGAAACGGAATGGAGTCTTCGCCTGCCACTAGCGACTTACAATCACGTCCAACATTGCTGCTTTGATTATATCCACGGGCGCGTGTGCCGCCGCGAGCCTCGACCACAAATACGCCAAGCTAATATATATGGGATTAGATAAATAATTATATACAGCCTGGATAGGGCGAAAGTCACAACCACGCTACACCTACCACCACCGCCAAGGCCACAACGAACTATGCCGCGGCCACACCTACCATGACCACCGCCAAACCTACCATGACCACCGCCAAGACAAGAACCACGTGTGCCAAGCCCGCCACCACGGCCACACCTACTACCAGCGCCGCAAAGACAACAACCACCTCTTCCAAGGCCTCCGCCGCGGCTACACCTACCACCAACATCACCAATGCCACC
>NW_009798313.1:0-21616 GCF_000520075.1 Aphanomyces astaci | reverse complement strand
TAGCCCGACGGTTGTCGACTTGGCAGCTTGGTCTTGTTCCTGCAGGATCTGCTCGGAGAGAACTTCCTCGAATGCGTAGACAGAAATTGAAGCGGTGGCTCGACGTGCGACTACCGTGGACAAGAGGTGACGACATGGTCGAGTGTGGAGGGTCTTACCTAAGGTGGGTGGAGGGCTGCCTCGAACGACACGTTCCGTAACGGTGGGGGTGCCGTCCACGGGCTGCTGCCATACTTTGACGAGCACAAAAATAGCCTCGATGCTGCAGTTCGCAAGACGAATCGTTGAACGCAACATGGTGGACGCCCACATCATCTTGTACACATACGAGATTGCAGGCCATATCAATGTAAGACAGACACCGTCACGCTCCACTCGATACATAGTCACACACCATTACAACACAACGACTAACAGAATTGCGCGATCCTAACTGCATCATTGATTGCACTCTCCACGTACGCCCTTGTTCTTCGACAGCAACACATTCAGCCGCGTTGTCCAGTCCTGTTGGACGCCGCATCTCTTCGTACATGTCCCTACAGTGCAATCTATTCATATACGACATTCGCATGCTTGTAATACACGCATAAGTACGTGGTAGAAACAACTCGCACAATCGTCGACCAGTGTACACGGCCACACAAGCATGTACCGATCGCGTACTCTACCAGAGTGAAGAAGTTCTCTAAGATCTTGCTTGAGTACATTGACAACCTAATTGGCTGAAAACGTTGCCTTTTAGACCAATCATATGGTTCAATTGTTACTGTTCACAAATTGGGCAAAACCACATACTGTATATGGTGTGATCATTGTATAACGTTAGTCTGATTTGTTCAAGCTTAACTACAAATGTAATTTAGCGAAATGACCAAATTCGGGTGAAATGCACAATACTCGTAGTTAGATCGTACGGTGCACAAAGGATATGCCTCGTTTGCGACTGCAACGGAAGGCATTGGGCGTCTAGGACACCCAGCTAGCACAAGTCCATTTTCAGTCGGCCCTTGTCAGCAAATTACACAATGAAGTTATTTGAAGACTTTGATTGGCTATAAATACATACACGTATCCAATCAAAACTAATTATTCCTGGAAATCAAAAATTGCTGAGTAGACTCTCCGAGGCTGTTTGCTGTGCTTTTGTGCTTTGGTAGTACTAGTACCTTAACTAACAACTCAACTAGCATAGTGATAACGAGAGGAGATGATATACTGGTGAATTTGCCCGTCCATGTTGCTCGCATCAATGACGAGCAACTCCACTACAGAGTAAACCAAGGCGAAGAGTTCTACCATAGTCCTCAACCATGCAAGTAGTCGCATTGAGATGGAAATGCGACGTATGGTTTATGATGTTCCCTTGCGTGTTTACGTGTGTGCAATGTGATTTGGTGTGAATAACCAGTTGACGGGCGCTACGACTACTGATAGTTATGCATGTACTAGTATGTGCTAGCTATTTGGGTCAGAGTGGCGGCGAATCCACACCTGAAATTAGAGGTATCAGCCACTATGCGCACTTGTTCATAGTGCGTGTAAATCTCTACAGCTGTATCAATGCAACCCCTACATCGTGTATAACCCCCACGGTCTTCAGTCCCCTCCACAACGATTTTGCTTGTGGTTTATCTACGTGTGAAAGCACACAAACCCCATTTACGAGGTTAAAACCAGCATTCACGACATCATGACTAACTAGCTTATAGTGTATGTAGATCGCCAGAATACTGTAGCAGGGACTACAACCCCTGCACCTCCACAGCCCTTATGTATCCCTCCTTCCCTTCACACTATACGACTTGTACCATCCCCCAAGCCAAATTGTCTAGCACACTCTCTATTGTTCTCAACGCTCACTCGAATATACAACATCTGTGGATCAGCTTGATCACGTCACATCATAGCTCTTTCAACGATGCTGGCGATGTACACGGCGGTAGCGGCGAAGTGGAGTGCACTAGCATCTTCGTCATCCCAAGCGACGCCAGCCACGAGATGAACAGGCGCTGCAACTGGACCCGCGTATCTTGTCGTTTGTGTTAAACATACCGATCCTTTACTACTGTATGTACTAGTACGAAGCAGACTACTTCTAGTATTCATACTAACCAAGATTAACGATATACATCTACCACTCGTCCTTGAGGATAGGAACTAGCGTGTCCGTCTTGGCGTCCCACGTCGCTTGTGCTGCACCAGAGTGGGCATATACACACAACTTGCTATTAGGACCATACAAACCCCATCAAGTAAGTGGTCTCCCACGGTGATGCATTCGCACAGCGCATGCGATAGGGCCACGAGTCTGAGCTTGTGAGATCGAGGCCAATTTCATCCAGGCGGTGGCTTTGGAAAACACCATCTTGATAGTGACGTCGTCGCAGTTTGGAATGGATGTTCCCCAGAAAGACGTCTTTGGTCATCGCTTCCTGCTTGAACAGCATATTGAATCTACAGGTTTGAATGGTCATATTCATAGGTGGTTGCTATCAGTTGAGTGCTTACTTTGGTTGAGTTCGCGTCGTCGGCCCATATTGCTTTCAGATCATGGGGAATGATTTGTCGTATTCGTAGATCCAGGGTTTGTACTTGTCGTCGCTGAGTGCATTCACAGAACGTTTATGGTGGTATCTGAGCATTTGGTAAGGGATGTGTTGTCTGTCATCAACGTTCCCTGGCAGACGACACAGGATGGACACGTCAAGTCAACAGGCATGTAAGGTGGCAGTAGAGACGTATGCATGCTTACTACATGTTGCTAATCTTCCTCCGCTGGCTGGAGCAGATCGCTCAGCGCCGTGAGGTGCATTAGCAGGATAAAGTCGGATGGAATATACTAAAATCAAGTGACCGTCGGACGAGGGATCCGACTTATTTCTTTCGTTCGATGTTCTCTGAATACAGCATTCAAGTCAAATACGTCGAGACTTTTTTTGCATGAAAAAGTCAGACCACGTGTCCTGTTGAACATGATTGGCAAAAACTGCCTGGACCATGGCAGATGATGAATCGCGTAACGTCATCTCGACCCGACAGCAGGCAACAACGGTGCAAGACCTACGAGATAATCGTTTAGCCGACGGCTCCAAGAAGTGCTACCGCGGTGGACTGCGGCATATTGTTGCGTGGCTGCGTGTAGCAGGTCGAACCGGTTCAATAAACCCAGACGGATCTATCAACCTTGACGTCTTCACTTATGAAGACTTCACAGAGTTTGTACTGCACAAGTACAAGAACGATGGTGTATCCTTGTCAACGTTGTCAGGCTACAGATCGGCCATCAAAGACTACTACAACAGATAAAATGTGGCGCTCCCAAGTGGATTTGTCTCTGATGCGACCTCCATCTATCAAGGTATGACCCCATTTTGTCAGACTCCAACACAATATCCATAGGAATAAGAAGGCTATGCGCAACAGAGACACTGGCCGGTACAATAAAGAGTCTGGAAAGCAGCAGCTTCGTTTTCACCAAGCCTCAGCAAGCTTGATGGTGGTTTCATTCACTCACTTGTTTCTTGTACTTTCGTGGAACCAAATGTGTCGTTCACGTTCGACTGAGACTGTTCGCATCGATCACCATAGCGACGAGGGTGACTCCATTGAAGTCACATTCTTCAAGTCTAAAACTGACCAAGGCGGGACGAAGCGTCACGACCCCAAGTACATATATGCCAATTCCTTGCAGCCAGAAACATGCTGTATTTTAGCGTTGGGAATATACCTCGCCTGCAAGCCTTCCCACGATTCGGGGAATTTGTTTTCCGGACCGTTGCAGCGTGACCGCTTTGGTCGTAGCCTCAGTCAGCTCGTTGGTTCTTCTCTGCCTGTCAATCAACACGATTGGAACCCACTCCTTGAGAAAAGTAGCAGCTACTTACGCTATTGCTGGCAGTACGTCGGGGCCTTCAATCTTCAACGTTTGCATCAGGTGTGGCTGGTCAATCGGCAGCGTGGTTGAGCGGTACGTGCATTACGATGGCGCAGGGGATCAATACGTTGGGCGCGTTGGGGCTGGACTTCCTCTGGGCAGTGGTGACTTTGCGGTGCTGCCTCCTCACTTCATTGTTGGCAGCGATGATGCCGTGAGTGCCTCCGGCCAACTGGTATTTCCGCGACTGTGGCGCCATGAAGAACTACGAGGAGTCTTGAAGAGCTGTCTGGCATCATTGATCTACCACAAGACGTTCCTCGAGAATGCTTTCCATCGAATCACCCCTTGCTGTCCAGTGTTCTTTTTTTTGGGGACCCATTGATGGTGACGCGGTTGGCCCCCAAGGTTACCCTTGCCTCCACGATGATGCAACCAACTGGAATCCCTCCGCACGTCAGTCTGCATTCCCAACTTGAGACAAACTTGGCCGCTATACGTGACCTTCCAGGAGAAATCCGAACTGTCCTCGAGGTCATTCTTGACGAGAAGGGTATCACATCGGGCAACATCACACATTCACTCCTCGAGCGACTTCTCAACAACGCCGTCACAAGGGTTGCTGGCACAAGCAGTCGTGATGTTGTCACCACTGCTGTGGACGACAATGCTCCAGTCCACCCGGTCCACTTTTGGAGTGGAAGATGGCACTTCCTGCCAGAGGACTTCAAGTTGCCCTCGGTTGATGTCGCAACCGCCTGGCACTATTGATGGTGTGGTTCTCCAACCCGCAACATTCCTCCTCTGCACAAGATGACACACAAGATTTGACAAAGAAACAAGGCAAGACATATTGTGAGTGGAAATTTGATGTCAACGGACTCCATGATATCTACCGCAGCGCGACTGGGGGGCCTTTGAGCCGCCCGTATATCTCATCCTCCGTCATTGCTGCTTTTACCACAATCACTGAGAGGATTTCATCCTCTTGGGGTCTCACGGAACAAGGTCGCCAGCGTAGGTTGTCTCAAGTGAATATGGTGACGACGTTTGCTCGCTTGGCTATAATGCGTAGCCATGTTTAATATCATTCCGCTACGTCGACGTGAATAATAAATTTTCAATATGTTTCGTTTTCAAATACAACTACTCCTGGAGTACTCGCCGTGGGCACATTTTTGAGCTCTGCACCTTCAATGTTGCGAATCACACTTCGGTTCCAATGTAACTTTGATTCAGCGCACCATTTCACGTTTGGTCCATATGCGGGAATATCCTAATGTCCAACTCGAAATGTGTGAACCAGTTCTTAAGTGCTGAAAACGTCCGCAATTCTTGCGAATTTAAACCAATCAGGTTTGCGTTGGATGGTCGGTCCGACTTTTTCCAATCCAATACAGTGTTGTCGCCTTTTCGAAGGGGCAATGCAGCCAATAGAATTCGAAGAATACGAAAATGCAGCAAATTACAATGATGGTTCGACTCGAATTCAAAGCAAATTGAGTAATTTCTGCTTGGAATTTGAACTACAAGATCATGAACGAGAATCTGTCCGCGCCATCGACCTACCGCACCAATCGACAGCGTGTCCATGCTTCCGTATGCGTACACGAACAACATCGTCGTCCAGCTGTTCACTGGGTATGGGAAGATTGCACGGGTGACGCTGTTGCGCCACAAGGACACCCGAGCGAGTCGCGGCGTGGCCATTGTGCTGTTTTCGCAGCCTGAAGACTGCAAGAAAGCATGCAAGGCACAAGCCATAGTGAAGTCGATGATGTTAAGTGGCTCCATGTCCAACGACGACGGCCGGTCGGGCGACTTTATCAAGAAACGCGAGTACTCGTCCAAGAAACCAAGTGCGTGCTTCGAGTGTACACTTTCTTGGACGAGTACCTGCGTTTCTCCGTGAGAAGCCCAAGCCCAAGAAGAGCTCCCAGCGGCGGGCCAAGTTTGAGCACGGAGAAGCCGCTGACTACTGTGACCACACACAGGACGACCACAGGTAACCAACCACATTCCTTGTTGCATGGTCACTAACGCCAGGATCTGTAGTGACATTGGCAATGTGGGGGTAGCCGCCCTCGCCAACCAATCCAAGCCAGTTCACAGCAACAACCACGATATTTCCTACCATCATCCGACAGACAGCAGTAGCCCTCCGCGCCGGCAATCAAGAAGGATTCGTAAATTAGTGATCAAGACGAGTCCCGTTAGGCGGAGGATAGCTCGTGCATGTACATGCCATAGAGTAGTCGCGCCCACTGATATATAATAAGTGCAACACAACGCGCAATAGGAATGAGTTGTTTTGCTGTAAATATGTACCTAATCTACTAATCTACGACAAAACACCCTAATCATCTTTTACTATGGTACGATACGGGTGGTACGAGGTCTGGCTACAAGCTTCAAATCGACGCGATGGACTTGATCAGATGTTTTTAGGTACAGTAGTACTGGAAGTACCTAGTACCCTACCATGAGCTACGAAATACTACGTAATTAGTATACAGTATCGCAGGTCCGCATACTGTAGGTTTTCCTAGTAACTAAGTGAGATATTTTGAGGCAGTCGCGGGGTTATATAGTCTCTCGAAATGCACTTCGTTTGACCTTGATCACCTACACCACCTACCTAGTCAATCCTCCTTCCCAAGTGCCAATTTGATATCGTTCGTTGTACCTGGTGATGCATCGCACTGGGCGCAATGCGCTGAAAGTTGCCCATATGCTGGGGCATCTCTCCATATTGCCTCGGCCTCTCCCCGTGCAAGATCTCGGTCAGGTCCTCGTTGAGCTGTTGAAGTGCGCGCGCCTCCACCTCCGTCGGAGGCAGCTGGTTCGGTCGCTTCTTCTCCTGCGCGAGGTCGTGTGCCCGGCGGTTGAGTACGGACAGGAGGGCGGCGCGATCGAAGTGGAGCGGCCGCACGAGGCGCATCGTATCGTAAATCAGCGCGTCCTTGATGACGTAATCCAGGGAGTTGTCACGGCCCATCGACGGCGACGAGTTGATTTCAATCAGCCACGGCCGGAACGACTCGTCCAAGAGGATGTCGTACCCGTACAAGTCAAACGAGTTGACTAGCGTAGGTATGGACGAATATGTATATATATATAGATGTGGGATTTGATCATACATATTTATATAGATATTTTGATACCTTGAAACGGAATCGAGTCTTCGCCCGCCACCAGCGACTTGATGATCACGTCCAAAATTGCTGCTTTGATTGTATCCACGGGCGCATGTGCCGCCGCGAGCCTCGACCACAAATACGCCAAACTAATATAAATATATATGGGGTTAGATAAATAATTGTATACAGCCTGGATATGGCGAAAGTCCTCTTAAACGTGGAAGATAATCATACCTAGCCTTGGTCCCGCCAGCTTCGGTGGCCTCTGCGTTGTTTACGGGGTTGTCTCTACATGATATACATAGATATAACGCATGAGAAGGTAAATTATTTTCGAGGTCAAAAAATATATCCTTTGCCTTCCAAGCAAATATTTTTATCAAAACCACGGATCCCACTTGAAGAAAGTGATTCGTATCATCATCTTGGTGATTATATTTATAACACGGAGAATACGATGATAGACTAAAAATACGTACGACACTTGGTCCATGTGTCCATGCTTTTGGATGCTGCTGTTGGTTAAATGCATAAACAGATCGTTCATGTCTTCCGAGTCGGTGTTGTAGCGATGCGTGCAGATGCGGACAAACCCTTCGTTGTAGAAGAACGCCTAAAAAACCAAGCAAACCATTCAAGATATGATGTATCCACCGTTGCTCTACAAGTTGCAGAGCAGCACTCTACTACACCATTTTTCGTTTAAGTTCAGGTTATTTCCGGTATATTTCGTCCGATGCACAACTGATTCAAGTAGGAATATATCGAATGTTCGGCGAACATAACGCACAAGGCGTGAATCAGTTGTGCGTCGGACGAAATATACCGGAAATAACCTGAACTTAAACGAAAAATGGTGTAGTCGTGTGTATTCATTACCTCCAACGGATTGAACGATGTCACGAGTACGTATAGCCGCAGGTCAAACTGTAGGCATAATAACGTTAATTAGATATGGTCAGGACAACAAGTCGCTATGCAGGCTATATATATATATATATATATATATATATATATATATTAGATTACCTTGAATCCGTCCAACAAGAGCGGGTTCTCAATGTACTTTTGCAGAATCACAGCTTGGCCATACGTAACTTGCCCGAGGTCGTTGAGGAGGGAGATGCCGCGGCCTCTCGAAAGCGCGACGGGTTTCATGATCCAAAAGTTCTTGGATGACCCGATCGCATCTGCCCGCCGCTTGAACGCTTGGACGAACGGAATGTACTCATTCGGCAAGATAAACGTCTCGGGCGCAATGTCAAAGCTAGCCTTCATCTTGTCCCCCATCGCCTAATACATAACAATAAACGAACTTGCTAGTGTCGAATAATACACAATTCTATAGAGTGGGGGGTACCGCATAACGTTGTAGACTCTTCTTGAGCATGTCCTTCCTTGTAAGGGCTTTTGCGCCAGCAAAGTGGTTGACCTTTTGCCAACACAGCAACGATTGCCGCTACGTGGATGATTTTTAAATGATTTCAAATACGCTTCAAACGATTTGATATTGGTTTTTAAGGATTTCAAACGCATTTCAAACACACAGAGAACGACAACGTACATCCACGCGGGGCTTGCTCCACGTCCATAGCAGATTCCATGTCGTATTCAACCCCAAGTCGACGGGAAGCTCATCCCAATCCGGCAGCTACACCACAGTCAACAACAAATATATATTTATTTATGTACCTTTTTCAACGCTTCGACGACAATGCCAACCACTTCTTGTCGTGCTTGGGAATTGATGCGATATTGGGCTGTGAACGGTGTGCTGGTCGAGCCATCATAGACGCACGCCGAGTCCAGCGCCCGGCTTCTTGCTGTCAGTTGTTGACCTATCAAACATATCAGTCGTGATAAATAAATATATATATTACGATGTATACCTTGGGCGCCGCCAAACACGGTCGTGTAGTCGTGCATGACATTCTTCCACACAGTGTAGAGCTTGCATTGGAACCGAATCGCCACGTCGCGGTTTTGAATGATGTGTTTGGACGTTGACGTTGTCGTCAGGTCGGTTTTCATGCGTTCGTAAAACGACGTCATGATGCAGTAAAAGTTGCGAAACACACTCGAGTAGTCCGTGACGGGTCTAGCTGGCACTGGTGCGACCAGCGGAAGCAGCATCTTCGTTGGGGGAGATGACGCGGGAGTCCGTGAAGGCTGGCGCTGAGGTGGCTTCGTCACTTCGGACTCGATTGTCTTGTTCTGAGAGATAAGCCCTTGTGTGCACGAGCGAGGCCGCGGGTTCTTTTTACTAGCCGCCATGTTTGTACATGTTTCTGCCGTCGTTGCTGCTGCTGGCTCGATGTGAGCAACTGGTTGTGTAAGACACTCTAGGGCGCTTTCGACACTGACTTGACACGCCTTGATGCGTGATGTATCTCGCATCAAGTTGGACAGGATCCTTCTTGCGGCGCCGGCTCCATTCGTCCCCGTAGTGTGGGCAGTCAAACGTGAGTGATTCGTCGCTTGGTGGGTTAGAGTAGTTGAGCTGTCTGTAGGTGAGGAGGGTACTGGTCGGCCTGTGTCCATTTTGTCATGTAATAATGGTGGTGGTGGGGCGACTTGTGTGACGATGTGGTGAATCAACTTGCGCTGGTCTTGGAACCATTCCGGCAGAGAGGACAAGGAGGAGGGAGATGTTGCTGCTGATGCAGTTGGAGCGGCGGTCGTCGGCTGGTCGTGGTCTACATGCAACCGTAGGTTCTTTGTATCGGACGAACTAGCAGGTGTATCTGTGTACCTTGGACGGCCATGTACGTGTTAGTGTGAAACTTCGACTTGTTGTACAAATTGGGGTCATCTGGACCATCCACCTCTTCGTCATCACCTTCGTCACCATTCTCGTCACCATCGGAGCAGTCGTCATCGTTGTCCTCGTCGTTGTTGTCATCGCGTTCGTCAGGTCGTGTGGAACGGGTGGAGGCCATTTCTTCTTCCGTCAATGAGTGATTATGGTCATTGGAGAGAGCAACAGAGCTGGCCTCGACAGGCCCTTGGCTGGATAACGTCTCTTGATTCTGGAGGTCCCCTGCACGACTGGGATGATGCCACGTCATGTCATTTTCCCTCCTTTGCGAGTCCACTCGTGTGGCCACGTGATCTTCTGGACCCGCTTCCTCCTCTTGGTTTGGTTTATCTACCAGTGTCCCTGTAGAGCTTTGTCCTTCCCGATTACGACTCTGCTGACGGCTGCTTTTCAACACGCGCAAGTTGTCTTCAGCTTGCACGTTGCACAGGTGGGCGTTGATACGACTGATGCGGTCGTCGACTTCGAATGTACTTGCGACCAATCCTGTGGAGGATGCCACGTCATTGAAGGTAACAACCAGAGGTGGTGGCGGTTGGTCGTCTCGTGTTTCTGGTTCGACCTCCGCGATATCCTCGTCCGAGCTAGTAGGGGCCACGTCCACAACGTCATTATCTGATTCACTCGAGTCGTCGTCTTTGTGACGACCTTCCATTGCCGCGGCGACGGCGGCAGCAGCAGCAGCTTTGGCTTGCAAGTCCTAATGTATTCACCCCATAGTGTAACCCCCTTCCGAATACAAAGTAGAGCAAATATACCAACCTTTTGCTTCTTGAGGGTGATCTTGGCTTGGCGGGCGACGAGGCGGTCGTGGGCGAGCTTCCGTCGCTCGTGTCGTTGAGCTTGGAGCAAGTCTTCGGGAGTGGGTAGCGTCTGCTGCTGTTTTCGTTTCTTTACTTTATGGGCGAGTCGTTTCTTTTTCCGGGCCGAGGTCGTGCCTTGGATGATAAACTTGGCGCTTTCGTCGGGTGTCATTTTGGTGGTTTTGGCCAACGATTTCATTTCTCGAAGGGACAATGGCTTTGGCTGGAGCTTTGGAGGTGGCGTTTCAAAGGAAGGTGTTGAAATAGATGGTTTCGAGGTGGCGACGGTAGCATTTGCGGCTGATTGTGTCGACATCTGCATGTTCAGAACTGGTGGAGGGAGGCGATCTACATGTATTGTCATGTATTTCTCCTTGAAGCTATCAATCGTGTACTTATATTAGCAGGGGATATGGGTGTGTAGATGATTCCAACGGGTGGTGCCACTACATTTCCAGCGATTAAGTCGGCGATACGCTGCTTGGCCCGTCGGTCTTCGAGCTCCGCGGCGACACTAGCTAGCTGCTTCTTGATATACTAGTCACATCAAAAATGAGTACCTGTAACTACCTAGCGATGTGCACTTACTAGTCCGAGGGCCACGTCGTCGGCGTCACCAGTCAGAGTGTCTGCAAGCTTGAACAACTCGGCTCGGCATTCTTGCAGTCGCAATGTGGTGAGCTTCGGGATCACTTCCAGCGGCACGAGGGGGAAGTTCTCCATGTGCTCTGGTACTTCTTCGTGGATGTTGTTTGGCTATTAGGTCAACATCGCAAGGATGATTACACTAGAGCAATCAAACGACAGGAACAAATACCAATGGTGGTGATGTTGGTTGCGCTTTAGTTGGGTGGGCAGGGTTGATGCCGGTTGACTGTGCTTGCAAGTGGCTGGATGCGTTGTCGATCATGGCATCCATGGACGACTTTTGGACCACCGCATTGTCACGTGTTCGTGCTATGACAACTATCACGATGGATACATTGATTCGAGGATACAAAGCAGCAAAGGTATTACTTTGTGAATCACTGCGGCCAAGCATGATCTCCAGCAACTTGAGGTTCGACGAGACGATGTACGAAGAGCAGTCCTCTGACAGGACTGAACCTACGCTCACAGCAGCCAACCCAAGTTACACGTACGTAGCCTCATCGTCATACTAGTAGTATACACGCACCGTCTACATGAACTGGGCGAAAGTGCCGTCGTGAAACTGTCACACTGTAACGGCTACTATGCTTCAAAAATGCATATTTTACGAATTGTTCGATTATCCGGATACAGCCACTGTTCCATTCGAAACATGATGAGCACGAAGATTGGCCACACAGTGCTGGCATGGCTGGTCCTTGCGACGGTGGTGTCGTCCATGTTCAGTCACGACCAAGTGTGCGAGCCCAAGTCTACCATTTGCAAGCCGAAGCGGGGTGTTAAGACTGTGCTATCGCCTAAGAAGTAAGTCACACCGTGGAAGGGTCTGAATGAGCTGAACGGGGTTGTAGGAAGTATAAGGTGTGGGCCAACGGGTGTGGCACCGACAGCATCGGGTTCCAGCTCATGGGTGACGAGAACTTGGACTTTACCGACTGTTGCAACTGGCACGACGCGGTACCTCCATCAACCCATCACTCAGCCCTCAATTGAAGTTGATCTGTAGTGCTATGGCATTTGCGGCATCTCGAAGACCTTGTGCGAAAAGAAGTTTTCCAAGTGCATGAAGGACAAGTGTGCGTTGGAACCCACCACAGAACTGCAAAAGTCGTGCGGCACAACGGCCGAGTTGTACGCGATGGGGCCCAACATGATGGGCTGCCCCGCCTTCACTGCGGGACAGAAGGAAGCGTGCGAGTGCGTGGACGAGTCCAAGGCTGCCACGAGGAACCGCAACCGACTTGAGCACTTTCTAGCAACTCATGCGCGAGACGGCGCAGAAGCGGAGGACGTCGACGCGCTGCTGGCCAAGTACAAGGGTAGGTGCATGCATCCACCACCAGCACCGATATTGAATGACTGTACACCGCCAGTGGGGATATATATGTAACTCCAGTAATAATGTGATTTGTAGGCAAGGAACCGGTCATGTTTTTGCGGCTGTTGGCCAAGTACCCCGAAGCATTGACTTTGAAGAAGGCCCGCGTGAGCGACACGGACAAGGTGTTTGAGTCGCTCAAGAAGCACAAACAAGAGAAGGCAAAGGCGGACGAGCACAACGACGTCGAAGCGCACATTGAATTGTAATAGCGCAGTATATAGTGTTGTGCTATATATAACGGTACAAGATCTTTTGACAGCTTGTTCTACGCGACGCTGTGCAGGTTTGAACTTGGCAAGTTACAAAGTCATGCAAAACTAACCATGCCGCATGCCGAATTGATATGGTTTCAGAAGGACAAAAAATCGGGTCGAAGTTACTTCTTAGTCGGTGGTTTTCCTGCCGTCGCATTGGGTGCTGACCCTACGCTTTGAAGCGTGCTGGCGCTGTCGCAAAAGTACTCTGGTTTGGACAGGTTCACGCCGTATTCCCGCAAACTTGCCGCCAGATCCTCCATCGTTAACGACACTTTCTATGGATGTCGCATGAGCCATCGATGTCTCCAAACCTGTAGCACGTACATCTGAGTGGACTGAACCGGTGTGGCCGTTCAAGCGGTGCTGGTGGAACAGCTTGGCGTCGTGCGCCACATCCAGCACGAACTTCTGCGCGACAAGCGCAACCATGCGGATGCTAGGACCATCATCATCATGAGGACGAGCCTCATCTTAGTGACACACGTACATGCGGGGGTCGTCTGTTGTGAAGCCGACGCTCTCGAGGTAGTACGCGATCACCTCATCGGGAATGGCGGGCGTGTAGCGCTGGCCCACTGCGTCGAGAAACTCGTGGAGTTGCCCGTCTTCCATGTTGTGTTGGAATTGTGAGTTTGACCTGTTTAATAATAACCTCTGTAATTAAATAACCTGTACTAGTATAATTAATTCACATGAGCTTTGTCGGTTTCGTTTCGGTTCAAAAGGCACTTCCAGGCAGGAACCATGACACAGCTCGAGCGCAGTGTCGTGCGTGAGAACCTGAGTCTTCTCGGCAAGCATCCCATCACGAACAAGCACATCTTCACCAGACTGGACGTCAAGGTGAGTACGTGTCTATCCTCTTCATCAAATGGACGGACGACTCACACGAAACGTGGCAGAAGCACAACCTCACGGCGGTCGACGTGTTGAAGGACTTCCCCTACCTTCAGGTACATTGCTTGAACCTCGTTCGTCCGAGTAATTCATCTTGGAAGTGACACGTGCTCATTGTGGCGGTCGTAGGACGTCGACGTCGCCAACAACCAGATCGAGTCGTTGGCGGCACTCGCGCACTTACCTTTCTTGATCTCGCTCAACGCCGAAAACAACCACCTGACCACGCTGCTAGGTTAACCACATACTCCCTCGACACACCTTCATGATGGTGTTCTCTAGATTTTGATCCACCGCAATGCACAGCCAAGAACGCATGGGTCGACGGACAGGAAGCTATCGGACCGATGCTGCATATTGCCAACTTTGCGCGCAACAGCATCTCCGTTATGCGGGACCTCAAGACCCATCGGTACATTCAGGAGCTCATTCTCGACCACAACCACATCACCGAGATCACTGGCATCTCTGAGCTCGTGTTTCTCAAGGTATATATAGTATATATATTTAAACATGATTCGAATTAATATATATGTATATTCTAGTACTTTAGCATTTCCCACAACAAGCTCAAGACCACCCGCGGGTTGACGGAAAACATGCCAATTGAGATCTTGAATCTATCGCATAATGAACTGGTCGAGTCGTCGCAACTGCCCAAGTTAACGCGATTGCTTATTGTTAACGTCGCGCACAACAAACTGCGCAGCTTGGAGGACTTTGGGGTAATTCATGTATATATATATATATATATATATATATATATAATATACTAGTATATCAACTATATTTCCGAGACTCATATAATATACCTTGCTAGAAATGCCGCATGCTACAAAAGCTGGACGTGTCGTTCAATCGGATCAAGGACCTGCACCACGTCGACGCGCTCACCAAATTGCGAGACTTGAGCAGTTTGAACCTGGCCCAGTGCCCCGTACGTCGACGATGACTAGTACTACTAGGCATGGCTTACTAGTACGATACTAGATCACGCGCATCCCATTCTACCGGTTCCGCATTCTTGTGCGCACGCAGCAAGTGGTCAAGCTGGACGGATTTCCTGCCTCCATCAAGGAGCGAATCAAAGCCAAAGTCATCCACGGCGACGACATCCAAGCCAGGACCGACATCTTCGACTGCCACCTCAAGGGCCTCGACAAGTTCGTCAACTACCTGCCGCCGCTCGAGTACGCCCTGACCAACTCGGAGCGGCAGCTGTCGTCGCCGACGCTCAAGCCGGCCAAGATCACCAAGGCGGACAGCTGCAAGAACGTGGCCAAGCTGCAAGCGTCCAAGGCCATCTTGATGTACGCAAATTATGTGTGTTTATGTATGGTGTGTACATTGTTTGATGGGCCTTTCTTCTGTATTGTGGTGTATTAGAGCCCAAGTCAAGATCGTGACTGAAACGTTTACTCGGGACACGCTCAACGACTTGCCCAAGCGGTACCCGATGCTCTTTGGCAAAAGCGGCCGCCGAAAACCCAGTCGCCGGTCCAACGGATCCATCGTCTCGCGTAAGCCCATTCTCGTCCAACCAGACGCGTCGCAGTAGTACGTACTATAAGAAGGACTAGTACAGTACTACTGCATTGTCGTTAATATAATTGTATAACGTTACTAGTAAATCACAATGTATCCTCAAATCAATTCGGGTGCCTCTGGCCCCTCATTTCAGATTCTAGAAAATGGATAAAAAAACTCGAGCGCTTTGAAGCATGACAAGTGCTGCTAAGTAGAAAACAGTTTTTTCTGATGTGTGGCCCCATTCACACGTCTTCAGCTACTGGCACCAGAATACACAACAGCATTTTGCTTTGATTTAAATAAAAAAATTCAGTTAATAAAAATTATGTTTGTAGTTTTTGATTTTAAATTTTTATTGACCATATATTATTATTCTTTACATTTTTCCCCTGCTTTTAGTATAGTTTCTAATATACATTATAAAAAATAAAATTAGGTAAGTGGTGGTGTATAAGCGCCTGCTTGTACGTCGCATAGGTACAAAGTATGCCAAGACCAAGAACGCTCCTAAATGGGGCGTCCACCTGGTAGACTCGAGATCGGAAACGACGACGGATACGAACAAAGTGTGCGAATGCCGAAGTCTTGTACAAAATATACATGATGCACACCCTGGAAACGTAATGTAACGTTATGTATTATCTTTCATATATTCACATGTATGTCAGAAAAACGTACTACCTCTGTCCGAAAATGTTTGCACAAATCAAAGATTTCGACAAATGACCATGAAGTTCTTCGATTCTTGGTGAACAGAAGGTACTGGGGAAAAGAGGAGATTCAGGGCGTCACCAATCAAAAGTATTCGCACCAAAATTCCAACCAATGAAAGAGCCATGACGGAAACAAATCCAATACTTTATTTCATACAACATCGACGACACTTGTCATTTCAGCGTATCCGGACATCCGGTTACGAATTTTTACGGATGAAACCACATGCACAAGGTAATACAGTGGTGGGTGGAAAAGTTCGCGGACTGTTGCACATAGCAATAATAAAAAATTTCATTTTGTCCCGAAGTAGTGCTGGCAATATGATTGGATAAAAACAAAGTAATTTATCCATGTCGATAAAACACATGGCATACTTTAAGCTCGCTGTGATTGGTTAATTTGAATTTGGATTTCAAATTTGCATCGACATCACTTCATCTCAAAGTCCAAAATGACTTCGGTCAAACCAAAGAAGCAGTATCGCCGGTACACAAACGCGACCGCAAGTGCCTCTTAGCCCACTTTCATGCCTTACCACTACAGGACGAAGCTAAGTTCTACGTCGACATGCAAATCGCACGCTCCACATGGCGTGGTTGGCGCAACAATGAGCATGCTATCCTTTGCAGCAAACGGCATGGTTCCAAGGGCTCTCTGGGAGGTCAGGGACGCAAAACCATCATTCCGTTTAAGGATGCCCTCCTTGCCTACATCGACGAGCGCCGAGACGAAGAAAAGTTTGTCCGTGTCTTCCACAGAATTTCAAGTCGAACTGTAGAGAGTGCATTTGAAAAATCAATTCCAACAGTAATTGAAATATAGTTTCATGTAATACGAATATGATGGGCTTCGCTTGGCGTTTTAAGGTCGGTAGGAGGGTAAACCCCCCTCCTGAGTTCGAAAATGATGTCGAAATTTGATTCAGGTAACGTTTGCTCAAAATTGCGACATGATGTGCGTAACGTTACAGTCAGGCATCATTCGTTGAAGTTCCGACGGGTTTTATCCAATTGGATGTGTTCACTGAAATTTCCCTTTCGTTTGTTGAAACGAGTTTTATTATAATTGCATTCACTGGTATACTACTGTGCATACAATTTTCTATATATCTAAATCGTTGAAGCTGCGAACTTTTCCGCCCAGCACTGTACCAGCATCGACTACGTCGCGGTCAGGCAATACAACGTCGGGCAATCTTCCACAAGCAGCGACTACCGACATGGAAGAGAAAGTCGAGGAATTAGCTGCAGAAATATCTGCGGCACTGGACATGGGAGAGTTTAAATAATATATGTATTTTTCTATTGAGCTGAGTGACTTTTTTATATGTGCTCCCATTCAAACAAGAGTAACGTTAGTACGAATCGTGCAATCTTTTCCGAACTTCACTTTCTCCGAAACGTGCAAACATTTTCGGACAGAGGTAGTATTTATAAAATGGTTCCCAGACAGTTCACACTTTCTGTCAAAAGAGATTTTTATAAGAAACTTCTGAAATTTGCCAAATCATCGTAGAAAACGTGGGCAGGTGGAATGTTTAAACAAATTGCTCAAAAATAATAACATGGGGCAATGGGACAACAAATAAGGAAGTTACGGTATGAATTTCCGGACCCCGTTCAATCGAATCCCCGAGCGAATCGAGCACCAATCTCTCCCATTGGTCAATCCGAAACTACTTGTCGCTGATTGGCTACAATCCATTTTCGAGTTTCTACTGGAAAGAGCGAAGTGGATATTGGCTAATCAGATGTCTCGTCGGCTCTAGTTGTGCTCGATTGAAAGAACCATGCAAAATTGGGAATTTGAAGAAAATCGACAATAGTTATTGTGAATTCGCTATAAACTTCCAAAATTCGCGTGGTTGTCCAATCAGTATTGAATCAAGTTGGAGTTCTGATTGGTTGAATCGACTTGTCCTTTCTGTAAGAGCCAATCAAATCCACTCAAAAATGGATTAGCCAATAGCGTCGATTCGTGATTCGATTCGACGGCGAGATTTGATTCGACAGGGCCTGGAAATTTGTCCAATCGTCATGAAGTGTTGGGGGGTGTTCAAGGGTTGATGATGGGGCAGTAGATTGAAACCAAGTGTATTTTTGAGACTTCTCGAAGTATATTTTGATCCCAATCTTGATGGTTGGGTTCCTCATAAACTCGAGCTGTTCAACTGATACTAAAACAGAACACGATCTTTATTTCTTCAAAGTCAATCCAATGGGCAAGTGGTCGCTGCCCGTAATCGACGGCCGAATGAACGAGTCTTCCTACACTAGAGTTATAAGAACGCTGTAACCGATCGTTTATGCTTGTATAACTAAACTATATATACTTGTCTAAATATGTATATATAATCACTGTGCGAATATGTATATATCACGTCAAAGTGGATATCGTACCACTTTGTCCAACAACGTGGACGACACGACGAAATAATCCAACCGCCAGCCTAACACGTAAGTTGTGAAATATGATTAAATTACATATATATATGTCCCTACCCTTGTTTTTGCCACGAGCGCCAAACCGATACGAAAAGTAAGTATACGCTTGTGCGAGTTCGTTCAAGTGTCGAAATGTATCGACGAAACCACTGGCCAAGAAGCCCCCGAAACTCTCGCGCTCGGCATCGGTGAACCCCGCCGTTTTATTTTTCTACATCCAAATATTATAGAATATATTGTAGATATATATATATATTATAGAATATATTATATATATATATATATCATAGAATATATTGTATATATATATTATAGAATATATTGTATATATATATTATAGAATATATTGTATATATATATTATAGAATATATTGTAGATCAAACGTATAATAGATAGATAGCGTACGTTGCCCTTGGGGTCGTGAATGTCAATCTCTTGGTGCGCAACGTTTAGGTCGCCACACCACACGACTGGCTTGGACTGGTCCAGTGCTTTCAATTCGGCAAACAAGGCCTTGTCCCAGCTCTCAGTGCGATACGCCAAGCTACAAATATATATATATATATATATTTATATATCATAGCGCTATAGTGACTAATTATACATATGAACACGAACCGTTCGAGCTTTTGCCCTGCGTTGGGTACGTACGTATGCACGAGCCAGAACGAAGAAAACTCGAGCGCGACAAAGCGTCCCTCGTTGTCTGGTTGGCCGGCCACGACCAAACTGGTGCGGACACTCAACGGTTCAACCTTGCTGAACACCGCCGTGCCGGCGTAGCCTACGAATAGTTGTCCAATCATAATGACATGTGTTTCTATCAACAAAGAACTACCCTTTTGGTCGGCGCAGTTCCAGTACTGGTGCGGATATTGGGGAAGGATTTGCTTGACCTGTGAACCAGATAAACCAGATGGTGGGTTTCCGAAAGAAGCGGATGATGATGGGGACGACCTGGCCCAGCGCCGCGTCGTCGATTTTGGTCTCGCTCAAGCACAACACGTCCGGGTTTTCGCGGGCAATGTATGCGCGGAAGTAGTTGTCCTTCTTTAACACGGCTCGCAGGCCGTTCACGTTCCTGTCAGGAAGTGAAGACTATGGCCGGTACATCGATGAGAGGTGGCTCGTACCACGCGAGAATGCGAAGGGAGTCATTGGTGTTGCCAGCTTTGGTCAGTGGGAGGATGTCGTCAAACACAGCCGTATCGGCCTCGGATAGAGGTGGAAACTCGACGTCGTCGTCTGAACGCTGCGAAGCTTTCTTTGGCTTCTTGAGCTGCGACGAGGACGGCGGCTTCAAGAAGGCCCAGCCGCCGGTCGAAGGGTTCTCTGCGAACGTGGATTCACCCTCATTGCCGGGTTTGTTGCCAGGTTGGACCTCGTCGGATGGCGCCGATCGCTTGGCCGCCTTTGGCTTGGGAGTGCTGGCGGCGACCTTCGTAGTTCGACCCATCGTGACAAACCAGAATGATGGTAGGTAGAAGCCAATCAAAACTTCAAAATTCGACAAAAAAGAATTATCTCCGGATACTCCAAAAATATCCGGGATCACGATTAACTGTAAACTTGAAAAAGTTTACACAGTGGTTTGGATGCCATGAAAAATGGCATAAAATGGCCAAAAAAGTTGCCAAAATCGAAATATTCCATTTTTCGGGATTTTGTGCGTCTGGATGCTTCGATACTTTAAAACAATCGGCATCCATACAACTTTGTAGATACTTCTTTTCTCCTTTTTTCATGGGATATGAGACTTCGGGAAATTTTTGCAGACCTGACAGTTCCCAAAAGTCATGTACTAGTATAAAAACTGGCACGAGAAGTTCGTCGTGAAATCTGGATACCTCGAAATTTTCCTGAAATTTTGAAGAATATCACAAATGTTGAGCCAGGGAAGGTGTCAGGAAAATATATATATATATAATCGGCGTATTTCATTTATGGCATAATGGAGGCAAATCACCTGAAAACTCTGGAGGACTTCTCATGATTTCTGAATCGTCCAGACACACGTCCTTTTAAGAATTCGTTATTTTTTACATTCAGGTTTTTTGCTGGCAAACTGGCCGTTTTCTGACAGAGTATCGTGGCATCCAGACCAGCCAAAATCTTCCATATTTTTTCAATTTCTAAAAAATCCGCAAAAAGTGAAAAATTCTCTGACTGGTTCCAACATTTGGAGAATTCAATATATTGCCAAATATCGCCAAAAAAATATAGAAGAGGCTGAGGTGCGATCCAGACCCGCCTTAAGAAAAAACCTTGAAAAAGTGTTCAAATTTGCAGTCGGTACTTTGCCTAATGCCATTGCTTCATACTATTAACAGACTATTTACAGTCCGTGATTGGCCCCAAAATCAGTTATTCCATTGAGTTCGTTTGGCCCATTATTTGACCAAACCACCAACAAATCGACGCCAGGTTGTGATTCCTTATAAAAAAAATTTTTTCACAATCACGCTGCTTAACCCAATGCGAATTATCTAATGTGAAAGGTCTCACCGCAACAATCGGAAGTGGCAGCAACACCCGATGTCGAAAAACTTCTGGCACGGAAGAGAGTAATTTGTCGCTTTTGTCCCCGTGAGGCAGTGCTTTTCGCTCTTCGACGTGCTTTCGGCGTGTGCACGTACCCCACACAGCTCGTGCAACTTGGCAGTGCATCGAACGTCGACGAATTCGTCGACCTTGGCAGCCAACGCACACCCGAAGTCGACAAAACTACTGGCACGGAAGAGAGTGATTTTGTCGCTTTTGTCCCCGTGAGGCAGTGCTTTTCGCTCTTCGACGTGCTTTCCGCGTGTGCACGTACCCCACACAGCTCGTGCAACTTGGCAGTGCATCGAACGTGGACGAATTCGTCGACCTTGGCAGCCAACGCACACCCGAAATCGACAAAATTAGTTGACGGACAAAACTTCTGGCACGGAAGAGAGTGATTTTTGTCGCTTTTGTCCCCGTGAGGCAGTGCTTTTCGCTCTTCGACGTGCTTTCGGCGTGTGCACGTACCCCACACAGCTCGTGCAACTTGGCAGTGCATCGAACGTCGACGAATTCGTCGACCTTGGCAGCCAACGCACACCCGAAATCGACAAAA
>NW_009798312.1:457126-457786 GCF_000520075.1 Aphanomyces astaci | reverse complement strand
ATACTACGTATTCGTTGAATAGACCACTCAATTCCAGTGTCAGTACTACGTTGTACTATTAGTAGTACTAATACTAAGGAGCGCTACTGCATACTTCAGCCACGTTGATACTAACGGTAAGTTAGTATAAATAGCACTTATATTTAATATTAATAGTACAGTGTACTATTAGTACATAGTACTACATATTAATATTAATAGTAGTAGTACTGGGGTACCTATTATTAATACTACTAGGAATAAATATTGATATTAATACTATTAATATTACGTAGTACTGGTACTTCAGTATTAATACTACGTAGTAGTACAGAATGAATACCGACTCCATGGAAATACAGTACTACTAGTAGTACTAGTACTATTTAGTACAACTGTAGTAGTATGTACTTCAAGTACTGCTAGTACTACTGTATTACACTCCTGGAAATACTACTACTAGGTACAGTAGACTATTAATAGTACTATTAATACTTCGAAGTAGTACATACCCCACTTCAATTCGTACATCCGCATACAGTACATGATACTACTCCGTTCCTAGTACTACATACTGTACACACTACCAGTATACAGTTAAATATTGTGCTCCTAGTACTCGTACTAACTAACTCCTTTGAACCCCCCTAGGTTAACGTTAACTGTAGATCATTGTATTCC
>NW_009798312.1:450332-457026 GCF_000520075.1 Aphanomyces astaci | reverse complement strand
AGTCATGGTTGCAGGATCGCGCCAAGTGAATGACACTGGGACCCAAGCAGGTCGATTAATCCAGTCAGGCCTACCCGACGATGCTTCAGCCACGAGCAGCCTCGTTTGCTATTGATGTAAAAAATCATGATAAGTGTATTCGAGCTATGATTCATACCTGCTGCAGTTGATTGACTGGTAAATGTTGTAAAGAAGTAAGTACTTCCTTGCCATCGCGCGGGCGGTCGAAGTTATCCTTAACCAGGTAAGCAGTCACATCGAACAAGGCTCCAGAGGCGAAGTATTGCTCGTTCGGCCTTTGAATGCGTACGAATGAATTGTCAGGTCTTTGGCCATTGATATGAATGACCTACAACAGTTTTTGAGTACAAGTATCATTCACATTACAACATACAGCCACGGTGCCCTGCGCAACATTCACAAACTCGTGGATCGCTTTAAACATCTTTGTCTTCTTTCGAGTGATAGTGCGGGCATGAGACGCTCTCTTCGTGACAAGAAACTCCGTGTGGTCAACGCAGCGTACAACTCGTTGGAGTAGTACGGGAAATGGCACACTCTCTAATAGGCCTTTAGTTCTGACGTCATATTAGCGTTCTCTACGTACGTGCGTGCAAGTTGACCAGCGAAGGGTGTATTCCTTTTTCCTTACACTCATCAGCAAGTGTGCGAGCTAAATTGTACGCCTTGTCGCCCGGGCGGTACCATTCAAGCAGCATCATCGTATCTACAACATGTTTATTCAAATATTCAACAATTAGTAGTACAGTGTACCTGGAACACTGTGCTTTAAGTTGTCCCACATGGCCCAAAGCATCACTTTTGCACACGGCTGCGAAGCGAATTCCCAGGCTGCTGCTTTCGTCAATGGATAGTCATCCAGAAAAGGTCCCGAAATGTCTGACGCAGAGCAAATCTTTTGGACTGTTCCAAGTGCAGTGTGAGGTTTCGTACGAACTGCTTTTCGTTCGAATACCCAGAATGTCGGCATGGCGTTTTCGGAGGCAGCAATCGGAGGACCAAGCGGCACAGGCTGGGGTGCATTCCACGGGGGTAACGTAGACGTGGGCAGCGTAGACGCTTGCCATGCAAGGTGTTGCTGGAGCCATATCGCCCATGACTCGGGGACGATGGAAGGAAAGTCGGCAACATTGAGCCTTGTCATGTCTGGAGGGCCACCGTCGAAGAGTTGGGTCGTCATACGTTGTTGTAAGTCCGTCTTCGACACGCCACGATTCGCAGACACGTTCGCCCACCGTAAGATTGTAATCATGTCTGCAACCTTGAGGTCCCAGCCGGCTATGGGCAAGACCATGGCAACAAGAGGAAATTAACAGTATTGGTTTACAAGATGATTTCGTGTTTGTGGATTATTTCACAACGAATATTATTACATGTGCTACGTACCTATTGTCAAGTGTATTTAATTAAATCTTCCTATTCAATTGTCGACATCGGCCATTCATAAGGGTACGACTTCCTATGTACACAGAGTTGTTTGTAGTGTAGGAAGAATGACTTTGTAGATAGTTGTAAAGTTGAGCGAACTAGTGCCGATGGACGACAATAACGGCGAAACTAAGAGTTTACACTTCCTGCGTAGAGCCTGACATCTCATGGGCAGACCATCAACAGTGAAGTGCCGTTTGTGCCAAACAAACCCTAAGGTGAACCGCTGCGTGAACCTAGTTTGCCCCCAATGCTTTTGCCCTTGTCCTGCTCATTCTTCTCTGAAGCGGAAACGTTTTGCCGAAGGCGCTCGAGCCACCCTCGTTGTCGACACCCTTGACGCCTTAGCTTTGAACGCCCACCTTATTGGCCATAGCAATCGTGCTACGGCAAGCCTGAACCATGGAAGCGCCGCAGTTGAACACCACGATGACTACGGCGGTGGTGGGTTCGAGTATTGTGATACTGCGCATGTGGTTTCTGCCGCCATTGGGGACACAGCCTTGGAAGCACCCTTGTCTCAAGTCGCGCTTGCGTTCCCCAACCGATATGCCAACCTCATCCTTGCGCACGATCTCCTTATCACGGTGTTCCCTGGGAAGTTATTCGTGCTGCCGGCCGCCAACGAGGGAATGAACCAATTGAGGTTTGATGCAACCAGTGCCCACGTATTCGCCATCACAGTTCAGTTTGCAGACAGAGTGGTTCCAATGTTGTACTGTTCACAGTGCAGAACGACCCGGAATTTACTCACGAAAGAAGTCGTTGCAGGCACAGTTGTGCCCTCCAGCCGAACATTTGCCGAATACCAAGCTCAATGCGACGACGGCGACTGCGTCCACGTGAACGTATTACGAATTTTGGCCGTTAATCTACCAACCCCTCCACGCGGCGTGGATCCAGGAACGATTGCAGATATTCCCCCAGGGTGTCAATTCGGGGTGACGTCACACAACAGGACTCAAATTTTTGCGTCCGTGCAGGCCAGCGAGCACCCCCTTGATCGGGTCTTGATGGAACTGGAAGGGGAGAACTTGTGGAAATGCACCTCATGCCCTCGTACCACGTCGTGTACCCATCGGTTGGTGTGGGGGAGATTTCAACAGGAAGCACAACTTGACACTAGGATCGACCCCGAGTGGTTTCGGGATGACTTCGATTCCTCCCGTGGTGCGACGTGGACCCCGCCCAGTGTCACTTTTCCCGTGCAGTCCAGTCTACAGGATGAAGTCAGAACGCGGCGTGGCTTTCAAACTCTTTCTCAACTGGATCCTCACTCATTCGAGCCTGTCCAGCTGGCGTTCAACTTGTGTTCATGCGGGCATGCATACGACGAGAATGACCGCCGCTTTGACTGTCGCGGGACTGTGTACGGGGTTCTTGGAACATTTGTCTTTGACGTGCCTAAGTTTGGTTGCACGAATCCCTTGTGTAGCATGACTTTGTCATTCGACGGGTTTTTCCATGGGTTCCTCAGGACCAGCCACACGTCGTTTTTCGACCTGGACCTTGTCAATCTGGTGCGTCTCAGCTCCATTGTTGGCGCCGCGCCTATGTCAGCTACGTACAGAATCATTGAAGGAATGTACGCGTCACAGAACCAGGCGCTTTGCAGTCGCGCGCATTTCATACGTTCATGCTGGGTGATCCTGCGAGCGTACGTTTTTATTACCTTCACCTTTGACACACCAATAACATCGCATGTTAGTGTGAATGTGGATCTTGTGAAAAGCTTCACTTGTCCCCACTGTGGATCGTTGGACAGTGCTCCCATCATTATAGGCGATGGTAACGCAAAAATGGCCTGCCGTCGCGAGTTCTCCACAGCTCGGTAATCTGGCACAATAATACTGTTGTGTCATGTCATCGATGTAGGAGGGACTACCCACGGCAGAGTGTTCCACGACACGGTGTTGCGCTCGACAACAGACAATTCATCCGACATGCAGACACGCGAAAACAGTTGCTTCACTACTGCGGATCGCGAGCGCACCAAGGGGATCACCCTCCCAACACCATGTGTCCTGCAACCCAAGCTCGGCTTCGATTGATGCTCCATTTCCACGCCAGGTGCATTGTGCCCATGTTCGATGCAACATTGGCCAGCGACAGTTGTGTTTCGGGTCTTTGTCCCCCACCATGGCGTGAGTTTCTCGGTGATCTGGCTCGTCAATCACCCGTGCAAAATGCGTTGGTTCGTGCCCCCCACATCATGAAACGTGTTATATTAGCGCTTGCTACCCCCAACACAAGAGTCGTGGCGTTGGGAGTGAATAAAGCTGTAACACTTGGCGAACTCCAAAGGAACATGCCAAGTCTGGCGGCTGCACTTCGAGCCACCTGCATGGATGTTGATGTATGTCACCCTCTGTGGCTGCCACTTGCTCCCATCTTGGAACGTCTGGCTACTGTGTTCTGCTCGTACTTGGATGCACTGCCAGAGCATGAACAGTGCGCGCGAACAGACGACCTGCATGATCACTTGGCAGATGATGACCTCCACGAATGGTTTCCGGAAGCGCGCTGTCGAAGACAGCTCGGGGCATACGGGGATCAACACAAGAACGACGACGTGATTTGCTCTAAGACGGCTCCAAGTGCCCGGTACAAGATGCCAGGGATTTTTCACTTCTGCTGTCCACACGGTGTTTGCCTTGGCTTCACTGTTATGCTTGACCACGAGTCCCCAGTGCACCCGTTCTCGATTCTGTGCCAGCGGTGGCAGGTGACGGATAGTCCACGCGTTGTTATCATGGACAACGCCTGCAACTTGCACACGTACTGCCTGCGACGCGAGCCCTACTTTTTCCGCAACGTGTGGTTCCTTGTTGACAGGTTGCATTATTGCAACCACGTGAACTGCTCAAGTGGCTACAAGGTTGACAACTTTCCCTTTCTCAAGGACATCAGCACAGTCACTTGCGAAGTCTTCAACTCAACGTTCAAGGCGGTCGTGAAACAAGCTGGATTCATGGGAATGGAGAATTTTATTCTCTTCACCAAGCACTTCATGACTGCCACCAACGACCGCAGAGTCGCAACAGTAACAAGCGAAACTCGAGCGGTAGGTCTAAAGCGTGAAACTTGGCGTTCTATCAATCAACTCATTCGTGACATGCAAATACCAGAAGCGCCACTCCCCTGCTCCCAGCTGAACCCTTGCTCAATGTGCAACAATATCGAAGCGTGAGCACGTGTATTACTCCGATGGCATCGGATTTTTGTATTAGATTTGATTCCGTGTGATTGTTATAAGGTCATATGTACGATGTGGTTTTGTCATCGCTGCGTGTGTGGTGTTGTTGGTGATGCGTCACCGCCCTCAGTCGCACTGATGAGCTGGTGTCTTGAGAGGTTTCGTTACTTCGCAGGCGCTTCTTCTTCCCCGGTGGTGGCGAATGAAGGGGCAATGCATTCAGTACTTGTGCTGCACACATTTCTTCGTTCGACGCAGTGGCCGCAGACGTCGCCACAGGCAGCTGAGTAAACTGAGAAGGTAACAGTGCTTTTTCCGCTTTGGCCATCCTCGACCGTATGATCCAATACTGACGCGCCACCGTCTTTTGCGCTTCGACAAGGACTTCGGCGTGTGACACAGGTCCAAGTTGCTTGCATATCTTGTTTCTTTGCGCCAAGGTCCTCGCTCGAATTCGCGCAGATTGTTTGATGTTGTCGACCGTGCATGCTACGTCGGGGGGATCGATATTGTACTGCATCATCCAAACTCGTACCTCCAGCCGTGAACTTTAACACGAGTATGCGTGGATACACTCCAGGGCCTGTGAGGAAGGGCGTAGAGGTGCCATCCAATGTCTCGAAAGCTGTATCGCCTTTTACCTTCACCCCTTTCAGCATCATGCCCGGTACCAACCCGGCCGACCAGGCAATCGAACGCTCCACAACTGAAGCAATACTTGACATAGGATACTCATTTGACCACGACACACCAACGTCGTCTTCAGGGCACAGCAAAGCTAGTTTGATGAATGTCTCGGGCTACATTAGTGCGTCAGGCGCGGATTCACGGGAAAGCTTGTTACCTCAGTAGGTTTCCGCACCATCAGTCAATTTCTGTGTATTTTACTTTTAAAAAAATGTACCGATGGTTTTTCCAAACTATGACTTGTCAATGCGTACGACCTAAACAATATAAAGAACTACTGGTATTTAAAATACATTGTGTCACCAAGCTCACTACGTTTCATAGAAATGTGAATCCCAAAACAATTAAAACTACACTGCGAACGTCACTTGAGGAATCGAAGAAATATGGTCGTCCATTGACACCAAGTTGCATGATAACCTAACCCGCTTGTCTTCGATGAAATGATGAGCAAAGACGAAAACATCGACTCATACAATATCAAGTATACATTGGTGTTGCGTGGCTGACCACTCAATGCTCTCACTTTGCAAAATGCCGACATCAGCAACAAGTACGCCAAAGAAACTGACGACCATCACAGTCAAGTGGGAGTGTGTTGAGGCATTGGGCGCGAAGATCATGTCTGTCGATGACGTCATGGAGCGAACGGGCCGTAGTGCCAGCGCTGTGTACAAGTGGATGCATGAAAAACGAACGCTAGAGCAGCATGTGGCGAGCGGTTTTGGACAACAAGTGCGAGTGGTGGTGCGGAAGCCCAACCGACGTAAGAAGCGGACATCCTTTTTCCGCGGCCCCCGTACACCGAAAGGAAACCTGGCTCACGTCGTTCAATGGATCAAGGCGCAGCCTCCACGCAGCTTAGATATATCAAGCATTGACGAGAAGTGCCACGAAGTCCCTGGCTTTGCTCAAAAGTCGGCTCAAGCCAAGAAGAGCTTCGTTCGAGAACTTGTACGCCGCCAAGGCCTCCGCGACTTTGTGAACTTCGGCGTTAGCACTGCACCTGATGAAGCCAAAATTGTGTGCACAACTATCACTGCCACCACAACATCAAACACCACAACCAGCGAACCTTCCATCACCACGACTGTCGTAGCCACCACCGTAACCGAGTCCACTCCAACCTATGCAACGGAGAACAGCTTCGAACTCCCCTTCACTCCTGCTTTTGGCCCATCTTCGGCGCCGATTATTGACCAGCCTTTGTCCCCCCCAACCAAAAGACACCCGACCCCTCCAACTGAATTGAATTTGCCTTGCACCACATCCAATGTTGATCATGCCTCCGCCCCCGCCTTGAACCCGTGTGTACGGCCATCAAGTACGGACAACATAGACGTTCGCACGAGCAATACCACC
>NW_009798312.1:449473-450232 GCF_000520075.1 Aphanomyces astaci | reverse complement strand
ACTACAAAGAGGAGAATGGTAGTGCAGAAAGGGACTTTCAGACTAAGTTCACTAAGATTAGGTGTGCGTTACTGGATGCTAGTTTACCGGCCAAGTGGTGGCCTGAGGCATTCCATTATGTAACGTATATACAGAATAGGACTCCTATGGCCCGATTAGGTAATAGGACTCCGTATGAAGTAATGTACGGACAGGAACCAGATGTGAGTAACCTGTACATATGGGGAAGTGTGTGTTATGCGCATGTGCCGCAAGAAGTCAGAGCTGATAAGAAGCTCTCGGCTAGGGCAATTAAATGTCGGTTGCTAGGAGTGTCTGAAACCTACAAAGGCTACCGACTTTGGCAAGAGCACGAGAATAGATTCATCGTAGCTCGTGATGTGAAGTTCGACTCGGTGTTCACAGCTGAGTGTGTGAAGAAGGCATTTAAGATTAAGGTGAATGAACTGACTACAAATGAGATTGAGGAGGTCAAGGACCTGGATGTGCATGGTGTCATGCCAGTATCTACCTCTAAGCAGGACCAGACCACTCAAACAGACGTGTTTGATGAAAGGACGATAGACGTATCGAAACCTGTGAGATCTAATATTTTGTCAGAAACCTCTAAGGGAAATGGAAAGAGAAAGGTTATTGAGGAGAACAGTTTTCACAGCAGTGAAATGTCCTCAAGGTTATCCGGACAACCCCTGGATAATTTACCGTTGTGTGAAACGGTGGGAGCATTTGAATCAGATGATGAAATGCTTCAATGTGACA
>NW_009798312.1:444054-445207 GCF_000520075.1 Aphanomyces astaci | reverse complement strand
TTTGTATGTGAGCTGTTAAAAAGCATATATGGGCTTAAGCAGGCACCAAGGATTTGGTACACAATGTTGCATGAGTTTTTGACATCAATGGGATTTACTCGGTGCTACAAAGAGTACTGTATATATGTCAAAAAGGTGGGAGATGATACGATTGTTATCGTAGTTTATGTGGATGACCTAACGATAACGACCAAGTACATGGAGAACATGGTTCATGTTAAAGCGGAGTTAGGCAAAAGGTTTAAGATGAAAGACTTGGGTGAAATAAACTACATCCTCAAAATGGAAGTATCTCGAGATATGTCAGCGAAAACAATGAAAATATCGCAAAGGAAGTACATTCGAGATTTACTAAGCAAGTATGATATGGAAAATTGTATGACGGCGTCGACACCCCAAATAGTGGGAGCTGTTTTACTACCAGAAAGTACCTTGACTCCAGCAGAGATTGCGAAACAACCATATGATTATAGGGGAATTGTTGGTTCGTTACAGTACTTAGTCAGAAGTACTAGGCCTGACATTGCAAATGCTGTACGAGAACTAAGCAGATTCTTGTCGTGTTATAATGCAACACACTGGGAAGCAGCCCGACGAGTATTGAAATACTTGAAAGGGACATTAGAGTATGGACTTCTACTAGATGGAAATGAGAAGAACCTACAGTATGAGGTCTATTCTGATGCGAGTTTCGCGAATCGAGAAAAAGATCGTACGAGTATTACTGGATATTTAGTATTACTTGCTGGAACATGCATATCATGGTGTAGCTGTAAGCAGTGCTGTGTAGCATTGTCTACTGCTGAATCAGAATTGATTGCATTAAGTGAAGGTATCAAGGAAAGTGAATGGCTGTGGCACTTATTGAATGAATTGGGATTCAAATTGAGTGATCCAGTACAATTATGGTGTGATAGTAAGTCGGCTATTAGTGTGGTACAAAATCCAGGAAACCACAAAGCGACAAAACACATTGAAACGAGATATTTGTTTTCACGAGATCTTGTTGAAAAGAAAAGGGTTAAGATTCAATACTGTAGAACTACAGAGATGATAGCGGACCTTTTAACAAAGGCGCTACCAGTAAAACAGTTTGAATACTTGAGGGATATGATGGGAGTATGCAACTTACAAGGATAAAGTAAGGTTAAGG
>NW_009798312.1:439827-441116 GCF_000520075.1 Aphanomyces astaci | reverse complement strand
GCTACAAAGAGTACTGTATATATGTCAAAAAGGTGGGAGATGATACGATTGTTATCGTAGTTTATGTGGATGACCTAACGATAACGACCAAGTACATGGAGAACATGGTTCATGTTAAAGCGGAGTTAGGCAAAAGGTTTAAGATGAAAGACTTGGGTGAAATAAACTACATCCTCAAAATGGAAGTATCTCGAGATATGTCAGCGAAAACAATGAAAATATCGCAAAGGAAGTACATTCGAGATTTACTAAGCAAGTATGATATGGAAAATTGTATGACGGCGTCGACACCCCAAATAGTGGGAGCTGTTTTACTACCAGAAAGTACCTTGACTCCAGCAGAGATTGCGAAACAACCATATGATTATAGGGGAATTGTTGGTTCGTTACAGTACTTAGTCAGAAGTACTAGGCCTGACATTGCAAATGCTGTACGAGAACTAAGCAGATTCTTGTCGTGTTATAATGCAACACACTGGGAAGCAGCCCGACGAGTATTGAAATACTTGAAAGGGACATTAGAGTATGGACTTCTACTAGATGGAAATGAGAAGAACCTACAGTATGAGGTCTATTCTGATGCGAGTTTCGCGAATCGAGAAAAAGATCGTACGAGTATTACTGGATATTTAGTATTACTTGCTGGAACATGCATATCATGGTGTAGCTGTAAGCAGTGCTGTGTAGCATTGTCTACTGCTGAATCAGAATTGATTGCATTAAGTGAAGGTATCAAGGAAAGTGAATGGCTGTGGCACTTATTGAATGAATTGGGATTCAAATTGAGTGATCCAGTACAATTATGGTGTGATAGTAAGTCGGCTATTAGTGTGGTACAAAATCCAGGAAACCACAAAGCGACAAAACACATTGAAACGAGATATTTGTTTTCACGAGATCTTGTTGAAAAGAAAAGGGTTAAGATTCAATACTGTAGAACTACAGAGATGATAGCGGACCTTTTAACAAAGGCGCTACCAGTAAAACAGTTTGAATACTTGAGGGATATGATGGGAGTATGCAACTTACAAGGATAAAGTAAGGTTAAGGCTTGCATGCATCACAAGTACACTGAGTGGGAGTGTTAGATATGAGTACTTTACTTTGATTAGTAGTACTCTATTATTATGGAATTACACCTGTACTGATATGTGAATGAGTACAGTGTATTGTGATGGCAAGCAAGCATGCACATTGAAGTGTCGCAGGGTTGCATATCTATGGGCTAGGATGGTCGGCGGTTTGAGGTTCCTCACTCTAACATTTACCCCGAACTGAGCTCATCTATT